>NC_081432.1:21573459-21873459 GCF_949786415.1 Peromyscus eremicus
AATAAAGGGAAAGAGGAGTATGTGTATGTGTTATCTGTGTCAATATGTGATTGCAGATGGCCACAGATCGTGGGAAGGACTTGTGTGCAGGGTGAATTTCAATAAAGTGTTATTTATGGTCACTCGTGATTTTTACATCATACCTATTGCTATTTTTCAACAATTTAAAAGTATTCCTATGGTGTAAGACATATAGACACTGGTTAACTGGGTCTCAGTGGTCATAAATTCTCCCTGCCAAAAATTAACAGTGCATCACAACCTACATCCATGAATTCTACGTGGACAGAATGCTGTGAAAGCTGAGAGCCATAGGGAGAGAATGAGCTCTTATGGGTATTGCCAACAAGTGGGAAATGCCACTTTAAATTTTGTTATTTCCTCCTGTGCCTCTCAGAAGTTATTTTAAAGCCCTTTTAGAATTCATTCATTATTGATGTGCACAGATCGTTTCCATGTGAGATCTCTTCATTAAGATGATTTCATTTTGAACTGAAATATAGAAGAAATACATTTGGCTATTTACTAACTAAGAAATATACAACTGCTGAAAGGTCTATGGCACCTAAAGGAATTGACTATTTTATGAGCCCAAAATGTTCTGACACTTCAATGTCATAGGAAAAAATGCCAGAGACATTTCAAGGGATTTCTTTTCCTTTCCAAAGAAGCACATTAAATTGATTGCTATGCAAAGCTGGCCCTGCCATGCATTCTTCTCCAAAAGAGAAACAAATGCATACATGCACTTCATTTCTGTCTTCTTGACCTTGCACCTGAAAAACAAAACACCTGAAACTGGTATTTGGGAAGTCAGCTTAAACTGGGTTCTGCTGCTTAGAGACATGGGGTTTTCTTTGGTGAAACGAAATCTTTGAATTTTTCTTTACTGACAATAGGACCTTAACTCTCCGACCTCTAACTAGGAAATAAACTTTCCATTTCCCATGGGGCATGAGAGGATTAAATAAAGCTATATAAAATGAAAACATATATAATATATTATATATTATATATTATATATGTATATGTATAATGTTCACATCATTAGCATGGTGTGTAAAGTCTATATCACTCTTTAATACCCTCCATATACACATAGGAATAAAGCATAGCTTGATCTGTGTAGCTCATAAAGTAAGTCACTCTTAGACTCTGTTGTCAAGGAAGAAGCAATCTTGTCAGTGGCTTGAGATGGAAATATACAAGAAGACAAAACTGGAAATTCCTTCTAATATTGATATGAGCCCATCTGAATTTAAAAAATTAGACTGCAGCTTAAGAATTCAGTACTGATTTACACAGTGAAAGAGAAGCTTCCCATTCAGAGGAGACACAAGGCAATGCAAATGCATCTGTCTTTCTGTGTGGCTCTAAGTTAATGGGGAAAGTTTGAATCATCCAGAAACAGTATGAAAGAGAGTATGGAGGAGCAATAAAAAGATGTTTTCCCAACTAGTGTCAAGAATTCATGCTCCGAAATTGAGTGCCATCTTTGCCAGAACCCTGGGTCATTAAGAATTTGCAATTGTGCCCTCACTTACAAAAACACTAGCCACTTCCAGATTATTACTTAAAGGTAATTAACATGTCTGTGACCCATCTAAAATGCCAGCTGCAAGGCAGGCCAGGTTTTATCAAAAACACCAGTAATTATATGGCCCTTACCTCACCTTTTCAGTGCAGGGTGAAGTTTTGTATGCTTTCTAATCCCTTGTGGGTGTTATCTGTAGTTCAATAACTAATTTTTCTCATTTTATAATGAAGCAATGTTGTGCACATCATTTTCCAGCCTTCCTGATAGGCATAAAGTCATGTGAGGAGGCAGGGAACTGGAGACTTATCTCATTACAGACTCTATTCACTGTTTAAACCTTCAGGCTGGCAATATGTATTTAAATAATATGTCATAAAAACCTCTTGGTACATAATAATGTAATAAATATGAGAACGCCTCTAAGGCTGAGTTCTTTCCTCAGCTGTTCGGTTACTCCCTGCCATGATCCCATCACTGAGTAAAAATTTTAGGCACATTTTTCTTAGCAAAAGAAAATTGTGGTGAGGGGGAAAATTATTAATGCCATTTGGAATGAAAAAAAGTTTCATATAAAATATTCTGTGTGAGCTGTATTTCTCTGTGCTTAGGCCAATTCAATAACATTAAGATATTCAACTTTCTGAGATATTTACATGGGACTATTAGGAAAACAGTTTCCACCCACACGTTATGCCTCTAGACCCTGACATTTTTTTCATCCATGGCATTCTAAAGAGGAAAAAGAAATTTTCTCATTTTAAGAAAGTTTGGCTTTGGAGCCAAGTTGATCTTGGGCTCAAGGCTTTCCTACCTCAGCATCCCAAGACCTAGGATTACAGGCATGTTCCAGTACTCCTGACTTGCTGTTGTTTTGAGAGAGCAATGGTGTTAAAGTCCAGTCCAGGGATACTGTACATGTAAGCCAAGTATCCTGCCACTCAGATATATCCCCAAGCCAGAAAATTTTGTGATATCAGAAAATAATCCAGCAATAGGAAATCCAAGGTAAGAGTATCTTCAGTATGAGTATAGCCTGAGCTACATAGTAAGACTGTCTTAGAGAGAGAGAGAGAGAGAGAGAGAGAGAGAGAGAGAGAGAGAGAGAGAGAGAGAGAGAGAGAGAGAAAGGTCTGGACAAAAGCAATACTAGGTTAAGTAATTTTACAATTTTACACAATCAATGTGCACACCCAGGCTCTGCCAGTTAATTTCGGGAAGACATTTACATACATGAGCACTCATGTCAAATATGCTGAGGAAGGCGCTGTATACACATAAAATACAGACTTGTACACAACACTAGAAAACTACATTCAAGAATCAGTTTCAAGACAAAGGCGGGAAGCAGCATCCTAAGTGTCTAGTGAGGATTCGACTTCAATACTTCTGTCACAAGCTTTAGCAAACCACAATGATACCTCTGTGAATTTTCACATGGCTATAGGTTCAAACATCAAACGTTTTTAAAGTTGCATTCCCTATGCATGGAAAGCACTTCTCTAGGACCATCTCTGTGAAGCACTTGTGAATGAATAATATGAACAGCAAATAAAGCCATACAAGAGAGCCATGGTGCAGAAACTCCACTAACACCGCATGTCCTGCTGTCAGGCTGGCTCAGGCCAATGATGAGAAAACAATATTTTGCCCTCTAACAGCCAGTGTTTTTATTGCTGTCATTTGGTTGGTTGATTTTTGTTGCTGTTGTTGTTTTTGTTGTTGTTTTGAAATGATTTAAATAGTCATGTGAATTAATTTAATTGCCATTCCAAGGAAATGTGTGCTTTATTAGTTGAACATCCTACCAACAATAGCAGTTTATCTCCATGAATCTATGCCAGAACGTTGTCATTTTTAAAACTTGATTTCTTATCTTTGTCTGTGTCTGCAAGCACACTTGCCTCAGTGTGTGTGTGAAGGTCAGAGAACAGTACGAGACTCAGTTCTCCCTTTTCCCATGTGTGTTGCAGGGATGGAGCAGAGACAAGCACTTTTTACCTTTCGTGTTATCTCAGTGGCCCCAGAATGATGTCCTAATGATTACCTCAAGAACTGGGACTCACTTTATGTGAACATTCCCTGAAATCATTGTGCATATGTTCTTAATGTAAAATCTTTCAGATGTAAGTTCCACAAAAGGTAAAAATGGCCTTGCAAACCTGAGTTTTCTCTTTCTTTTGAGCCAATGAATGACCACCTCAGTTAATCTGAGAAATGGAATCCCTGCTCCTGTTCCTGGATTGTTATGAAAGTGTATCTAGCCTTACAGTCATACATATATGCACATGTCTGCAATCTATCACAAAACAAAAATACCTGTGGGTGGTATCAAAGTGAGATCTGAGCTGCCTGTGACACCAGTTACACAAGACAAATGTAAAGCAGTATTCACTGTGATGATAGGAAGGAGGATTCCTGGTTAAGATTCATCATTTTCTCTAGTGCCTCAGGTATATCACGCTCAGAAGACATCATTGTACTGGTGCTTCAGAAAAGACGGTCCAGAAACAGCAAACGATAGTTCTCAGATGCAAAATCTTATGATAAAGTGGAATCCTGAACTAACAAAGCAATGAGCACTGACATCAAGCCCCGGAGCCTCTATTACTGAGATAAAATGTGGGAGATGGGAACTGAGAGATAGGGCTGTTGCATGAAATTGGTTGTAACATTAGCTAAAATGTAAAAGCATGAGAGATGAAGAAAAGTGTCCAAGAACTCATAAATATTTGTGCTTCAAGTAATGTACTGATATTTCAGAATACTGAGCTTTAATAGGGACACTGATAAAAGTATTTTTCTGTTGGGTCATTTTAATAATTCCATTTGTTTTGAAGTAAGAAAAATATTAGACAGGACTAAATAGCAGACCATACAACCCACATGTCAAATATATAGCTTGTGTGTATCCATATATATATATATATATATATATATATATATATATATATATATATATATACTCAAATACAGCATACACATAGTACATAAAATGTGTAGGCAAACCTATACCTCATATCGGTACTCTTATCCTCTAACACATAAAATTGAGACTTGTTCTTTACTAATATTTTATTCACGTTTGCTAGGAACCAGATCTGAGCAAAGAGCTTCATGTAGATTCATTTAAACCTCTCAGAAATGGTTTAAGCAGTGCTTGTACTAACATGGAGAGAGTTGTACAGTTTGTAGTTAACAAGCAAGTACTTGAATGCAATACACATAGTCTCCTCCTTGGGTCTCTGTCCTCTACATCATATTGAATAGCCTCCCCTCAAACTCCCCACCCCACACAGCCATTTTTTTTTTTTTTTGCTTTTTCAAACAGGGTCTTTCTATGTAGCCCATGCTGTCCTGAAATTCACTATGTAGACCAGGCTAGTCTGGAATTCACAGAGATCCACTTGCCTCTGCCTCCCAAGTGATGGGATTAAAGGCATATATCACCACACCCCTCTGAATAGGCAAATCAGCCTTGATACAGTGGGGAGGGGCTTGGTCCTGCCTCAAATGAATGTATCAGGCTTTGCTGACTCCCCATGGGAGCCCCAATCCTTTTGAAGGTGGGGGTGGGAGATGGGTTGGGAAGAAGGCTTCGGGGAAAGGGAAGAGGGATGAGAAGGGGATCTGGTGGTTGGTATGTTACATGAATAAAACAATTCTTAAAAAAAAATAAAGTCAGAGAAAGAAATAAAAAATATAAATACTAAAAATGGAGTAGAAATAATAGCTAACATCTAAAAAGTATATATATATATATATATATATTATTTTACTTTTCATGGTGTGTGTATGTGTGTGCTTATCTGTATGTCTGTCTATCTGTATGTGTGTCTGTGCACATGAGTGCAGATGCCTACAGAGACCAGAGATTTCAGATCACCTAGACCTAGAGTTACAGGTGTTTGTGAGCCACCCAATATGGATGCTCCCTTAACCATGAAGCCATCTCTCTAGCCCTTTGCATATCCTCTTAATTGAAAGTGGAAGTTTTAAGAAAAATCAGAATATGAGACAGATGCACTGCCTACTGCACTGAGCTCCAGGAATCCAGACTAAGTGAGAGAAGAGGGATTCTATGAGCAAGGGGCATCAAGATCATGATGGGGAAACCTACACAGATAACCAAACCAAACTAGTGGGAACTCATGAACTTTTGTCCAACACCTGTGGAGCCTCCATGGGACTGGACTAGGCCCTCTGCATAAGTGAGACAGTTGTGTAGCTTAATTTGCCTAAGGGCCCCCCTGGAAGTAGGATCAGGATTCATCCCTGGTGCATGAGCAGGCTTTTTGGAGCCCACTACCTATGGTGGGACACCTCACACAGCCTTTAGGCAGGGGGAGGAGCTTGGACTTGCCTCTACTGAATGTGCCAGGCTCTACTGACTCCCCATGGGAGGGCTTACTTCTTGTAGGAGGGAATAAGGGGTGGATGGGTGGGGGAAGGCTGGATGGATGGGAGGAGCAAAGAGGGGATCTGTGATTGGTATGTAAAATGATAAAAATTTTCTTAATTAAAAAATCAGAGAGAGAAAAAAAAGAAAAATCAGAAATTTATCAAGGTGAAAAGAACTTGAAGACAGAGAAAACTGCATTGGTTCCAAATATTTATCTCAAACTATAAAATCCAAGAAATATTTTTAAAATTAGCAGTCAATACATGATGAAGTCAGAGCTACACACAGAGGACACAAGCACGTTAGAGTTTGAGAAGATGACTATTTCTTTTACTCAAAGGATAAGAAGTTCAGGTGCCAATCAAGTAGAAGTTCCCCTGATGTGGTCTAAAAGTAATTTTGACAGGCCATGAAAAAAAGACAAATAGTACAAAACCCAATTGGAAAGTACCACTTTGAACAATATGCTGAGAATCAAACCAAGAATACGCAGTTGGATTGAGTATATGCATGGAAAAATATCCCAGTCTACCTCTATTCCAAACTTTTTGCTACAAGAAGACCCAAGCCTTACTGGTCTGCAGTGGAAAGTATTTCTCTTGGCAATGTGTGAGAAACAACACTGAGTAAAAAAATGAGTCACCTGGGTTATGAGGGAGCTTGAACTAAATCACCTCAAAAGGAGATTAAAAACAGTGGAGACAACAGAGTCTGTATCTCTCTGGGTTTGGAAGCCATGAACCACATCATCTAAGGGCTGGCAGCCTTAGTTCAAACTAACTGAATGCAAAACACATGTAAAAACCATACTGACAAAGAATGGGGGAAAAAAAAAAAACACTTAAAAGCCCGGAGATGCTGCTTTGTTTATAAGACATGGAACAGTGAATATTTAAATAGCAAGATGGCTGTCAGTGAGATTGAGACCACATTTTCCATTGATCTTTGTGCTGTGGTGGTAAGAGGTGGAGTTTTGCAAAGTGTCTTATTATAAAGCTGTGGTATGCAATATGGTGTTTGGAGGTTTGAAAGATGTTCAGGTCGCCTATGTTGGTGGTGAATGCATAATATTTCTCCCTAAACATACAGTGTTCCAGAACTATGGATAGGTGCTGCCACATTTTAAAATATTTGCATGTATATTCATAAGCAACACTGGCCCATATTTTCATAATACTTTGGTTTTTAGTATCATTGTAGTGCTGGCCTCAGAACATGTGGTTGGATGTATTGCTTTTTGCCTCAGACTGAAGAAAGAAATTGTATAGATCTGGTACTATTCATTATTTAAATATCTGGTAGATTTTACCAGGAAAGCCCCCTTTGTCTAGAACTTTCTTTGTGAAGGTATGTTATATGGATTTTATTGTATAATGCTGTTGCTCAAGTCGTCTACATCCTTAAATTTTGGATCACATGCTTTTAATTTACAGAGATTGAGGTATCAAACTTGCTAATATAATCACGAATCAATTTATTAATCTATCATATTTAGAAGCATAATTTTTTTCTTTTAAAACATATGTCTTTACTATAGATGTGGTTTTACTTCTGTAATGTTTTTGAGAGGCTACTGATTGTATTAGCTAGCATCTGTGGGTATACTAAGTTTTGTCCTAACATTCAACCCATTATTTCTAGCCCAACTAGATCCACTAGACTGATCTAATTCCTGTTTGAAACATTTTTTTTTCTACAAAATGTGTATCTCTTCTAGTCATGAGCAATGCAATTCTCTTGGATACAGTATATTCAAGCCACAAGTTATCTTTGACTTCCCTTTAAGCAGACTAGATTTTTAACAGTTAAAGCTTTATTCAGGTAGTAGGCTGTGCTCTGATATGTGCTCAGTGCTGGGTCCTGGATTGTGACATCTGAGACCACTGTGATTATTCAGTTCCTAGAGTAGCATACTGTACAGCACGATGTTACTCAAATAATATACCCAGGTTCCATGCTGCCTACAGAGACACCTGAATAAATTGTGGTCCATTCTACCATCTCCCTTTTTAAATTTCTTCATTCCTTTTCTCTTCTTTGTGCTTTCTTTGCAGCCACACATATTTACAATCTATTTAAACTTTCTCTGCATTTGTATAATTTTTCTACTTGTTATCATCAGAAGCTAGGTTATCACATATTTCTTGCTTTTTATTCATGTAGGGATTCATCACATAGTTCAGGCTGACCATCTCCATTCCTCCTGCCTCAACCTTAAGATTACCTGGTATAATAGGTATACACATAAAACAACAAATTAGTTCATTTATTTGTGAATTTGTTTGTTAAGAGAAGTTCTCCTGGATAAGCCAGAGTTCCCTAGATCCTGCTGCCTCAGCCTTTAGAATACAAGGAATACAGGAATAAATTACAATGCCTTTCTTACATTTCATTAGTTGGACCATGGGATGTCGATTCTCTAATGCATGCCATTCAAGGTCTATTTATAGCTCAACTCTTGGATGACAATTCCCCATCTTCAAAGACAGATATTTGCTCTCTTTTGTGAGCATACTATTTTCTGTGCTCAGAAACATGCTGAGTAGCAATAGGTAAAAGAGTAAAACCACAGAAGTTATTGTTGTCTCAACCAGTTATGTAAGGATGATAAATGATAAATGATAAATGATAAACTCTTAAAACAATAGAAATGGAAAAGGAGCATCAGCCTGCTTGTCATGGACATTGTCTTCCTGATAGCACATGTGGAAAGATAAATCTTCCTGCTGAAAAGAGATAACAGATTATGAGAAATAGACATAAATAGTTCCCCTCAACATCTATAAGAAATAGACTGGAGGACTCGTGAAAGCATAAAGAGAAAGCTCAGCTTTCTCTGTAGATGTTCACATAACAAGGAAAAGAAAACATGTGAAGGTATACTTAGAAGAAGAGTTTGGGAGAACCAGTTGTATAATTCACAGTGGGTGAAAAACAAGACTGGAAACCAAATAAACTCAGAGAAAAGAGAGCCATCAAAGGACTGCTATTTATACAGTGGACAAAATTAGTGGGAATACAGGATTTAGGAACATGATAAAAGAAGACATCAATACTAAAAAGGAAGAGGAGAGTGTTTAAAATAAATGAGAACAGATGCTTCTATGTGTCCAAGTTAGCATTTAATTGTGTTTATTTAAATAGGGAATAAGCAAGTCTTTAAAAACCTTCTCTTTGTTATAAAGTTGCAAGACAACAACATTATGAAGAATTTTTTCATATCATTAAAGTAAGCTACAGTTTGAGAAACCAGCATCAACAAAAGTGCATTCATAGATTTATACTACATCTATTTTCCATAAAATGTACAGAAGGGCAGTTTGCAGAATTTATATATATATACAAGAATTGTCCCACTGAATTTTTGAGATGCTTACTTTTTGAGATGTATTTGTATTTGTTTATTTTGGTGTGTGTGTGTGTGTGTGTGTGTGTGCATCATCCTGCCATGTGTGTGCAGTACCCAAAGAGGCCAGAAGAGGGTGTCAGATCCCCCTGAGACTGGAATTCCAGCAAGTTGTGAGTTTTTTGCTATGGGTTCTGGGAAACAAATCTAGGTCCTCTGAAAGACATAAGGGATCTTACACTGTGCCATATCTCTAGTCTTATGGAATTACATTTAATGTTCTAAACTCTATCTTCTCAACTGGATCTCTAGTTCTATGAGGCCAGAGCTTATTATTCTGTGTATCATTTCTAGTATGTAGCATGATAAAGTTTCAAATATATAGATTTATTTTCTGGTTATTAATCTTTGTAGTAGAAAGCCAGCCATGTACTTTTTCATTGATTCTAGCCCATCTATTCAGAGGGCTAAAGTCCTTACTACTGCAACCTTAGACTGAAGACTTTATTAAAAACAAGTTGTATAACAGGGAAAAACAGCCTCAGACTACCACTCTCTAGAAAGAAATGTAAATGGATAATAAAGAAGCAATAAATTTTAGTAGACCTGAGTGTCTATTTTAAAACTTTATTCCACATGTCAGTGGTAATATGACTTGACATCTGCTATAGAAATAAAGAATAATTACATACAGTACTTTCTAAGCATTCATATTATACTCCTTGGAGGGAGGCTGCATTGAGTAATTTTGAAATGCAGTTAAATCTTTTTAAAAGATCACCATTATAGATTTACTGAAGGAAATGTATTCCAGTGTATTGTCTTAAATGGTAGGAAGTGTCAACCTGTTATTTATATTTTTCTTAATCTGTTACAGTGTCAAGTCACCTAGCCTCTTGCCTTGGCAGTTTTCTAGAAAACTATAAACAGTAGGAATAAGATTTATGGAAGAGTAAAATCACAAGACTTCATAAGAAATTAGGATGACTGGACATGTTCTGTGACAAGAAGATGGAACAGGTGTGTACACAAGGCCTAACACTATGGAAAACTATGATTTGGCCTTCATACAGATACCTCAGAATTCTGGAGCTGCATCCACAAAATACCATTAGCTAGGTTTGCTTTAAATCATATAAACTTCTTCCCTCAAGTCTGGAGGGTAAAAGTCTAGAATGGTGATGGATCATATGGTTTCTCCTGAGGCCCCTCATCTATGCCAACAGTTGATGGTATTGCCACTCGGTCCTTACAAAGCCTTGCCTAAGTGCTTGCTCATAAAGTTGGTGTCTCTGTGTATCCAAATTCTTCTCTGATGGGATATCACTCATATCACATGAAAGTCTCTCTCAGCTTTACTTTATCATAACCACTTCTTTAACGGTTTCATCCCTAAATATAGCTGCATTCTGAAGAAATATGGAATTTATCAGGCAGGAAAGAAATACAAGGAGGCCAGGTAACTTTTCAGAAAGCCTAATAAGGAATTTTTTAATTACAGAAATGTTTAATTTTTACTATTATAATAAGAAATTATTGTTATCTTTCCATATACTTTGTCTATTTTTGTTTTTATATTTATTTTTATTTATGTATGGAATGCCTAGGAAAGCCAGAAGAAAGTGTTGGACCCCTTTTAGCTGGAGTTACAGGCTGATGTAAGTTAAAAATATTTTTTTTTTGAGACAGGGTTTCTCTATATAGCTTTGGAGCCTTTCCTGGAACTTACTCTGTAGCCTGGAACTCACAAAGATCTGTCTGCCTCTGCCTCCCAAGTGCTGGGATTAAAGGCGTACGCCACCACTGCCCAGCTTAAAACTACTTTTAAATATTTATTTGTATTATACTTAATTATGTGCATGTGCACATGCACAGGTATGTGTGTACAGGTGCCTGCAGAAGTCAACGATATCAAATCCTCCTGGAGCTGGAATTATAGGCAGTTCTGATCTACTCAACATGGGTGCTGGGAGCTGAACTCAAGTCCTCTTCAAGGGCAGTGTGTTCTTACCTACTGAACAATATCTCAATCCCTAATAAAGATCTTTAAAGACTTTCTATTGAGTATTGAAGAATTGACCAGTTTCAAGCCAGTAGAGGCCTGCAGCCTTAACATATGTAATAACCAAAGCAATATAACGTATTTGTTACTAGTTCCCCCAGGACATGCCAGTTTCTGTTTACTAAATAAGGAATCCACGTGCTCCCTGGAAACACATTCTACTTAGAGAGAAATTGTTTTTGTGGAGAGATACCATCGAGAAACAGCCTGTGTGCTTTGGTTGTCCTTGTCCATGGTCCATTATTTGTGTTGTGTTCTTTCCCAGTTGTGGTTATCCTTGATTCTACACTTATGGCTTCACAAATGAGATACGTGGTTAAAAAAAAAAAAAAAAAAAAAAAAACTGTGTCAGGAAATCTAGGTCCTGTAATCAGGAAGGATTGTTGTAGGGCCTTGCATGTGTATTGGTAAAGGCTCCCTTTCCTTCATACCAAATCCAAGAAGACAGTAAAACAATAGCAAAGACTTCATATGGATTCAGGCAAACCTAGGACATAGTAAAATAAGGAAAGTTCAGGGCAGAGTCCCTGGTCTGTGTGTCTCCTCAAAGAGACCAGCAGGGTTCCCTTGAACCCCAGTGAGGCACAGGAATGGACTCTTGTCTGCCAGAGGATTTAAAGAGATGTCTCCAAGCAGCAAGTACTGACTCAGCAGCATGTAATTAAGGACTAGAAAGGAGAAAGAATCTCAGAAAAATGTTAGATGAGGAGGAAGAGTAGCAGTCTCCATCCCTTGGTGATCTGAAAGCTTCATAGAGCTTACAGAACCAAACATGAATATCAGAAAGTGTCATTTTTAATTAATTAGTTTATTTATCTATTTAAAAATTATTTACGTGTGTGTGTGTGTGTGTGTGTGTGTGTGTGTGAGTGTGTATGCCTATGCAGTTCAGAGGACATCTGGCAAGAGATGTTTCTCACTTTCCCCTCAAATTGGTTCCAGAGGTTGAACTGGGGTAATCAGCCTTGGCAATAAGTGCGTTTAGCTGCTGAACCATCTTGTTGGCCCAAATTTCACAATTTCAAATACTTGGGTCCACAGTTAACTTTATTTAAACAAAACAGCTTCCTTCTTGTTATCACCCCGTTTATTTATACTGCTTGCAAAGTGCGGAGTCTACCAAAGTGCCGCCGATTGTTACAAACAAGAATTGAAATCAGATTGGTTTCTGCATGTGTTCATAAAAATGTGCATTTCAGTGCTTGTTTTAAAAGTTTCCCTGACTTGTAAAATATGACATCCTATATATTGAGATGCTTGACAATGAACCAGCAAGCATGGCTGATTTAAAATCTCGCCAAGTCAAACCCTAGTCTAAAACTTCCCTGCTTTAGTGACAAAGAACACATGATGATGATATTTGAAATGCCAACCTATTGACCATCGAGACAGGACAGGCTGCTCTCAATCCCCAAAAGAGTAACTGTAAACATCAGGCCTGCATGCCCCTGAGCTCATCTGTGAGATGGAGGCCAGTTACAGCAGCACAGAATGTGGGAATCAGAAGCATCTTAGATTCCATCTGGCAAACGCCCTCTTTAACAGATGTGAGAACTGAGATCTGGAAACATGGAAAGATTTGTTTAAGGCTAGAGTCAGCACTATTCGGCATAGTTTGGGAAATGGTGTCTCAACATTCCACTTCTGTGCTTCCTCAAGGTCAGACCAGAACCACTTGCCTGAGTATTCACTTTTGTACAAGGGCAATTATAGAATTGTCAGTTGCAATATTTTCAGCTTTAATAAGAAAAAGAAAATGAGTCAAGAAGTTGATATACCACCAATGTTGGGCTTTTTCTCATGTTGAGGAAATATTTTCCTAAGGTGGTAGAAGGTTCATATTCTTATCCATCACTACTTACGTGCTCAGTTGACAGAACAAGAAAACAGGTCAGGTTGCTTATGGCATAATAAAATCTCATGGGGAGACACTCGGTGGGATGAAGTGAATTCAGAAATTACTCCATGTCGACCCCAGAGCACACACAAGGAATTGCAAAACTTTCAGTAAATGTTTTTTCTCAAACTTCTTTTATGATAATTTACCATATATCCTGAGCATGTAGTTAAAATGCATCTTAAAATACATGTCAAACCATAATTAAATATAGTTTGAAGTAATAACTAGTCATTCGAGTCATGTATAATTCAAAGTTTTAAGCATATTGAACACTGAGGCTGGAGAGCTGGCTCAGCCATTAAGAGCACTCACGGGCTGCTCTTCCAGGGGACCTAGTTCAATTCCAAGCCCCCACATGGTAGCTCACAGTCATCTATAACTCCAGTTCCAGGGATCCAGTGCAATGCCCTTTTCTGGCTTCCAAGGGCATCAAACATACATGTGATCCACAGGCATACATACATGCAAAATATCCATGCACTTAAAATTTTAAAACATTAAATTGAAACTTCTACTTTTGTTACAACTAGACTTCTTGTTGCAATTTTGTCTGCATCAGGATATGCCGCAAACAACCCCGATTTATATGCTACCATTCCCACTCTTCCCCCATAGAATATTTTTTTTAAATATGTGACAAATCTCAGCACAGCAGCTGGTAAATTGGATGTGGTCCAGGAAATAACCTCCCTCCCATGCTCATGGAAGCAACCCTACCAACTGAGCACTTCATACACACACATACTAACTTTTTAGGAAGATGGATTTCAGTAGGAAGGGGGGGGAAATGTGGGATAAAAATGACTGTAATTTATTGCATACATATGTGAAGCTATGCAATAGTTGAAAATAAAATGTTTATTTATGTATTTATTGAACTACTGTCATCATGCTCTGCTGCAGATTATTTTAAAGTGGATGTTAGCAGTTCATGTGGTAAAACAAGGGATGTATGGGTGGCTGAGGTAGAACCTGGTTCCCATAGACATTTATCCTGGATATAAACAGTAGTATTCTCTACCAGATGACACAACCAACCCTCAAAGTACTGTGGGATGTCTTTCTGTATGCTGTGAATATGGGCTGCTCTGATTGGTTGATAAACAAAGCTATATTGGCCTATGGCAAGGAAGCTTAGAGGCAGGCAGGAAATACAAGCAGATAGACAGGAAGAAGAAAGGCAGAAGGGAAGAGATGCGAGCCAGCTGCCCAAGGAGCAACATGTAATGGGACGTATAGGTAAAACCATGGAACACGTGACAATACATAGATTAATAGAAATGGGTTAATTTAAGATGTAAGAGCTAGCTAGCAAGAGGCCTGCCATAGACTATACAGTTTGTAAATAATATAAGGCTCTGTGTGTTTACTTGGGTCTGAGTGGCTGTGGGACTGGGCAGGACACAGGAAAACATCTGACTACATTAAAGTGATTTCTTTGTGATAGCTATCTATTTTCTGTGTAGCCAAACAATGTGGGGCCTTGAATCCACAACTTGTGTCTTCTAGACGTTTTAGCAAAAGAACACAAATGTGCTGTGACCTATAACTTCAGATACTATAGAAAGAATTGGAGACAGCACAAGCTGGCAATTTGTCAGGAAATTCAAGATATATGTGTGTGCTTAAGTACCACTGTATCCTTCTAAGTGTCCCTCATTGTCCCCTAGTATAGATATGCATTGCTTTCCCTATGCTCCTGTGTCACCCACCCTCTTCTGAACAGCCTGGGGGAATTTGATTATCCTTATTTCCAATAGCTCTTACTTTTACTAGTTCCAATATTTGACTGAGATTTTCTCTGCTTTCTGAATATTTTTGCTTGAAACCATCTCCACTCATCTTGTCTGACCTTGTTGGTTTTGTTGGGCTACAATCTCCTCATGTAAATGATAAACTCCCCTGACCTCCTCCTCTTAAGATATATGTTAGTATTATTGTCACCATAACAAAGTCCCTGAGAAAACCACTTAAGGGGAGAATGCAGTTTCAGAGGTGTTACCCCTCGGCTCTGTATACTGTGGTGAGGCAGAACATATGGAAGAGGCTACCTACATGAACCTGAGAGAATACATGAAGGAGCTAGGGCAATATACATCATCCAAGGTGCCCAAGAGACGTATTTCCTTCAACTAGGCTCTATGGTACTTTGAATGAGAATGGCCCCAATAGACTCAATTATTTGAACACTTGTTCATTATGGAGTGGCACTACTTGAGAGGGATTAAGAGGTGTGGCCTTGTTGGAGGAAGTGTGTCATTAGGGCTGGGCTTTGGGGTTTCAAAAGCCTAAACCAGTCCCAGTAGCTCTCTCTTTCTTTCCCTCACAGATCCAGATATAGAACTCTCAGCTAATTTCTCCTGCCACCATGGTTCCCACTATTATGAAAAAGGACTAAATATCTAACACTGTAAGCAAGCCCTAATTAAATGCTTTCTTTTATAAGAACTACCATGGTCATGGCATCTCTTCACAGCAATAGAACACTGACTAAGACAGTCTCCATCCTCTACTCTTTAACCGCCTCCTCCAAATAACATAATATTATAAATATATCAATTAATTAATCCATCGACTGGATCAAGGCCATCATGATCCAATCAGTTCTCTAAAGCCTACCGTAAGGGAAGCAAGGCCACCAGTATATGAGCCTATGTGAGACATTTCATTTTCAGAGCACAACAAGGTCTAGTTGGGTAAGAATGTGATAAAATCAATGTTGATGTTTTTAGCATCTAAGTTTTTGTTTTAGCTACTGTTCTGATTTCATTTCTGATGCTGCAATAAAGTATCTGAACAAAAGGGTAAGGATGGGATTATTTGGCTTACAATTTCAAGTTCCAGTCCATTATTCTAGGGAAGTCAAAGCAGAAACTTAAGCAGCTAAGTCACATCATAGTCCCAGTCAAGAGCAGAGTGCATACATGTATGCATGCTTATTTGCTCTCACTAGCTTTCTCCTGTATTATACAATTCAGGACCCCTTGCATAGGAAGTAGTACCACCCACAATGGGCTAGACTGCCCTACATCAATTGACAATCAAGATAGTCCCACGTAGACACACCCACAGACTAACCCAAACTAGGCAATTCCTCAGTTGAAGCTCTCTTCCCAGATGATTGTCAAGCTGACAATTAAAACTAACCAGGATAGGCACCAATATGCTGAAGAGTTTAGAAGGAGAAAGTTGGTGGTGATGAGAGTTGTACAGATGTTCAGATTCTAAACAGTAAACACGTGACACAGATTGAGATCCACAATGGATGTTTACAGTAACCACATGACACAGACTGAGATCCACAATGGATGTCTACAGTAAACACGTGGCACAGACTGAGATCCACAATGGATGTCTACAGTAAACATGTGACACAAACTGAGATCCACAAGGAATGTAAGAGATGTCTCTCAGCTGATGCATTCCAAAATTACATCATGATTTCCTGGAGGGTATTTACAAGCTCTAGAGTTTCTGATTTGTGATGAGAAAAATAGGAAGGAATTAAATAAGAGGCAAATATATGACCTGAATATTGGGTATGACTTTACTCTCCCAAATAGCTGCCTTGGGCTCTGAAATTTCATTATCTTCAGGGAGGTAGTTAGTCTTAATTTGGGAATATCTAACTTTAGCTGAAAGGTAAAAGTTTTTTCTTAAAATATAGAGAAGTTATTAATAAATGCCAAATCTAATCATTAAAACCTCTCTTCCTCTTCTTCCTCCTCTACATACAAACACACACACACACACATGCATGCACGCACACACGCGCCACACACACATACACACACACACACATTCTCAACTTTTCATAGTCCCAGTTGCAAATCATATTTGAGTTCATGACTAGCTCTCCTCGGTCTACAATGCTATGACATACTGGATGAGTCTCTTTCCCCATTAAGATTTCAGTCTGTGGGGAAGGCTTTCCCCTGGAGGAGATTGGAATGGGGGGCAGGCTGGGGGGAAGGTGAGGGGGGCGGGAGGGGGGAGAACAAGGGAATCTGTGGCTGATATGTAGAACTGAATTGTATTGCAAAATAAAAATTAAAAAAAAAAGATTTCTATAGCAGCACAATGCAACCCTCACTTAAAATTAAGCCATATCTTTTCATGCTGAATGACTTAATTTTATATTTTCTCTGACACTAATAGAAAAGCCATTTCTCACTCATCTCTCAATGCTAAGCTGCATCACATAGCAGCATACAGCTTGAGAATGTGTCTATATGGTAATAACAATAGAGAGAATAAAATTATTCACATAGATCTTTCTATTATATATTTCCTTACTGTCTTTAAATATCTAGGGGCTCCTCCCTAGGGAATCTCCCTGGGAGTACTGGAAAAAGTTGGGAACTTGTGATTGAAAACTCCATGTAAACTTTTACAGTCATACTAACACCATAATTAAGGGTCTCCATATGCTCTCAGCTTCCAAACCTCCTTCAGAAATCCTCAATATACCAGTTTCAGCTCTGTGCCATAGATCCTAGAACACATATCTAGCAGGGTGCTGTGATCCAGGTCCCCCTGATGGCTTGTGCCTGTTTATACCGTGTTTCCCTTCTCCTTCACACAGAAACACATTTCAAAAACCCTTTAAAATTAAGCTCTATCTCCATTAATATTGAGCAGCAGGGACTTTACCTGGGATGCTGTAATTATCTCAGACCCCCTTCTCTCTTCTTAATCACTACTGGCTTCTGTCGTCTTTGGTTCTGGTTGCAGAAGTACCTCAGACCAGGGAATGCCCCTCCTTTGACAATGTTATGCATACAAGTGCTTTAAGTATTTGAAAGCGCAGAACCTAGAAGGCTTTGTGCTGTTCAGTTTGGGTCCTACTGTGAGCAATAAAGCTTTTAATTAAAGAAATCAATAAAAACATTTCCCTGGGTTAGAAGCTTAATCCTCACAGTGTTAGGTTTTGGTCCTCTACTGAGGAGTATCACGGCAACACTGTCATCTCTTGCCACCGTTGACTGGGTTAGGAATTCCCAGCTCCGGCCCAGATTCTCATTCTTATTGCTACATCTGGACACAATACAAAGTAATCCAGAATCTTCTTTATGCCATCCCCTGTCTACCCATCCTCTCATTTCTAAATGCTATCTGATCATCAAGTCACTGCACTGTGTAAGTCACTTCAGAACTTCAAGTCATTCATGATGCCCGCCGTGTAAGGACCTGTTCCACCCACCACACATCCGTGGCGGAAATTTTTGTACACTGTGAAGATGCGTCCTTGCCAAGGTGCCTTCTGATTGGTTTACTAAAGAAGAGAGGCGGGATTTCCAGGAAGAGAGAGGAAGAGGAGGAGGAATCTAGGCACCTGGACATGCTGGACTGAGGAAAGGTAAAAGCCACATAGCAGAGCAGATTGATAGAAGCAGGTTAATTTCAGTTATAAGAGATAGTTGGGAACAAGCCTAAGCTAAGGGCCAAGCTTTCACAATTTGGGGGCTGGTGATCCAAAGACAGTTTGACAAAGAAGCTTGCTACACACATCAGTTTTTCCTCACATGCTGTGACTCTGTCCTTTATTTACTTGTTTCCTGTGACAGTGGATTTCTTGCTATACATTAAACATCCATCAAAATGCCTAATCATCGCCCTTTCCATGAATCCCCCATGTTGCTCACTCTCATCTTCCTTGTCTGTCTCCATCCACCTGCCGGCCCCCTCTTGCCTTCTTGTGGACTCTGAATGTCTGTGTTCCTAAAAAGCCCTTGTTTAAAGCCTGAAGAGTGAAGGTATAAACACGCCGGTCCTTCGGGAATTGATGAGCCACTGGCAGGAGTGGGATGAAGACTAGCAGAGCCTCCAGGGAAAGAGCTCACCCCTGCCAGCATGAGAGTTACAGAGAAATCTATCAGTAAGAAGCGCATCCTGCTCCACACAGTGAACCGACGAGTGACTCAGTCTCTCACTTTTCTATCTCTGAAACTGTGAAACCTCAGTTTCCACAGTCAATGCACCACCCAATCTTTGGCATTTTGTTACAGCATACCAAATGGACAGAGAAACCCTCTGTCCTTTCGCATGACCCCCTTCTAGGCACCTCATAACTCAGTCCTCTCTCAGGCCAGAGTCTCTATTCTCTTTCAGTATTGTAAGCTCCAGACCTTGTAGGGCTATCCATACTTAATTATAACCATTGCTTGATTTTTCTAACTTGAATATCAGCTGAAAATAACTGTTCCATCAAATAACAGGTATTTCCAACAGCTAAAAATATCCTGAAAGAAGAAAGGAATCAAATGCAGGGTGAGGAGAAACACAGTTAGAATTTAGTATTTTTTCTCTTTTAAACTACATAGAATTCTTGTGGTGTCTGTATTTCACATCTGCAACTACGCTTCCACCCTCCCATGATTGATGGAGTTGCATTCCCTTGTATTTCATTATTTGCTACCCTGGATGATGACATTTGGGGCCTGCCATAGCTTCTCTTCCCATTTGTTGTTTGTGTCCTTAAAGTCTTGAAAAAGAAAAAAGAAAAAAAAAAGAGCATCTCCACATGACAGGAAGGTTTGCTGTGCTGTCATTGTCTGTGCTGAAGAGGACACCGCATTCCTGTGTGCTGTGTGAGAGATGGAAGTGCTTAGGGAAGAGAAAGGACTAATTAATGAACTTGTCAAACCTCCCTCCCAGAAGAATGCACTGTTGTCTTCTGCTCAGTATTTTTTTTCCCAGATACAGAAGAGCCATTTTCTCTCCTTGTTCTAATCCTTTGTTGTACATGGACCTACAGCTGCCCCGATACTGTATTAGGTGACTGTGAGACACTTTCTCCGTATTCAACAGCATGCATCATTCTTTAATATGTACAAATATATGTCTATATGTACCCATGAAGTGTGATATAAAATCTCAATGTGAGTAATTAATATGCCATGTAAAATGATTTAGAATTTTAAATTTCAGTTGTATTTATGTAATTTTTATTGGAATGCTGTTAGATATTAGTCATACTTTATACTATAGTTTTAAATTTTAAATGGAAAAACCTTACAGAAACAAAAGTAAATATTTCAATGTAATGTTTAAACTTTGAACATGTCATTACAGTTGTATTTTATATTCCAACCTTTCAAATCACTATACCAATAGAATGCCAGCTATGTAAAAATTGCCATAGTAACCTAATTAGTAACTTAAATTGCCTACAAAAACCTCTAAAATTAATTCATAAAATGTGCGAATCACACCTGCCTGCACTTCATAACTTGAAATCCCAGAGTCCCAACAACAAACCATTCCGCCCATCTTTGATGTGTTGCCATGTTGAAATAGCATAGCCTACACAAGTTAAAATTTTTTGTCATGTGGATCTATGTTTAAAAGACTGAGTAACAAAAAAATATTTTACTTGGGAGCCCATTATCTTGGCTTACATTTTTTAAATCAACTTTCACAAATGAAAGCAGCAGCCTCCAACTAATTCTTCAATTTTCTCTCTCTCTCCTTTCCTCTCTCTCTCTCCTCTCTCCTCTCTCCTTTCTCTCTCTCTCTCTCTCTCTCTCTCTCTCTCTCCTTTCTCTCTCTCTCTCTCTCTCTCTCTCTCTCTCTCCCTCCCTCCCTCTCTCCCTCCCTCTCCCTCTCTCTCTCTCCCCCCCTCTCTCTTTATCTATGCATATATATGTATGTATTTCTGATACTCATTCAAATGTTAAGTGTTCAGTTTTCCTGTGGAAAGCAAAGCATTCATTTTACTTAACCTAAATTATATCAAAAATACAAAATTATGGGCCAGTAAGATGGTTCAGTAGGTAAAAACTCTTGTTTGCCAGCTTGGTGACTTGAGTTAGATACTCAAAACCCACACGGTGGAAGGAAAGAGTGGTTCCTACAATTTTTCCTCTGACCAGACATGTACTGTGGCATATGCATACTCCCCGAATATATATAATGAAATGCATTTTAAATATACACTTTAAATAGATTGTGGACAAATATCACATAATAGAAAATAATAAAATAAAAAAATGTATATGACAGTTATGCCATTTAAGCAAGAATTAAGTCCTAGATTTGAGGCAATCTCCAAAAGAGTGCAATCCTTAATCTAAACACATAGAAAGTGATAATAATCATGAAGATGTGATGACTGTAATAGATGCACATATTATTAACATATTAATAGTATTTACCAAATCTTTGCTGGTAGAATTGATGCGTTCTCTATTAATGGAACTAATGCTATTTTGTAGATGAGTAAATTCCCTCCTCTTGGTTCAGCACACAAAGTAGAAATTCATTTATATATTTTCTCATTTAGATTCTCTTTTTATCTGTGTGTATCTCTGTGGTCTCTGTCTCTCTCTGTGTCTCTGTCTGTCTGTCTGTCTGTCTCTATCTATCATCTATCTATCTATCTATCTACATATCTATCTATATCTCTTGATCTTGCAAACACCCAAGAACAAATAAGGCAGAAACAGAGTCAAGTTTAATACCTCTTCCGTATCTAGATTCTCTGAAATCAGTCAATCTCTGTTTCTTAAAACACCCAGGTAGAAGCTTTACTTCTGCATCTATAACACAGTCAGGATCACACCTGCTATGCTGGAGGAGTCTTCTGTCTGGTCAGCTCATCTTCTGTTGGTAGTTTTCTTTCCTTTCTAGTTCCGTACCACTATTGATTCTTCTTTGGGTAGGGCAGTTCTCAGACCTTGATTCCTGTATCACCTTCATGTACCATCTACTACACACTTCCCCTGCTGGCTGGTAGTTCATAAAGCATGGTTACCATATCAGCAGCATCCCACATCACTCAGGCTTTGTTAGAAACAAGGATTCTTGGGCTCTACCCGGGAACTCCTGAATCAGAACCTGGAGGTGGGGCCAGCCATCTGCGTTTCAATAAGCCTTCCAAGTAGTTATCATGCTAAAATTTGAAAGCCAAAGTTCTCAAATCATATTTTTTTTTGAACAACAAAAGTCATGTTCACTGACCTGCCTCAAACATCTTCAATGACGTTTCCCTGTGGGTGTCCCTTCAGGTCAAGGATTGAGTCCAAGTTCTCAGGAAGACATGAGAGACCCATTCTGTTCTGATATTTCAGCTCTTCTCTTTCTATTTCCTCCCTCCCACCTAGTGTTTTAGTCATAAGGACATTTTGAAATATTGTGAGCACAACCTGCTTTTTATGCCTTTATGTCTTTTCCTAGTACACCTCTTCCCACACGCAACCCATCCACCTGGAGGAGTTCTATTCATCTCCCCAGATCCAGCTCAAATGTCCCCTCTCAGGGAATGATTTCTGGGGGCTAATTTCAATAATTTACTTATACCTTATTTCTAGTCTTCCAGATCCACCCACATAATTTTCCTGAATTTACATGTTCATACATTTAAAAAGAAATGAAGACTGCTTACTTGTCAAATGAGGTAAAAGGAAAGAGAAATGGCATTTATTCTACCTCCCACCAGCTCACCGCTAGTCCAAGAGCTAAAAAGTGGCATATGTCTCTTGGAATAATGGTGGCACCTTGAGGACACTGATGCTTGCTCCCAGATGTTGGTTCAGTTGCTTAGAAGCCCTGCAGCAGAAGTACAAATGGAGGCCCACATATCATATTTCCAAATGTTCAAATGTCATAAATACAACTAAAAACTTTCAATAAAGTATGTTCTATCATTGTACTTCCCTTAAAAAAATGATTTCTTAGGGCTGGAGAGATGGCTTAGGGCTTAAGAGCATGGCTCTTGTGGAGGACCCGAATTCCATCCAGTATCCATGTTCAGTAGTTCACAACCACCTGTAACTTTATTTCTTGGAAATCTAATGCCCCCTCTGGCCTATACAGGCACTGCATTTATGTGCACATACCCACCTACAGAAACATGAGTACACACAATTTATTATAAAAATAATATAAAAATGTCTTAATGAAAAAAATATAGTGAATATAGTATTACTAAAAAAAGCAAATATTACATTTAACATTCAATAACATGACTAGGTATTTTGTCTTGAGGCAGCAATTAAAGACATAATTCATGTTATATATGTTTACTAAAAATGTATATATATTTCTTGCCTTTGTTTATCAAATTATTGATGTAACCAAGATTTCTAACTTATTTATAATAATAATCCAAAGACTGTAAAATTAAATATATTTTTTCTAAAGTTGTAGAAAACAACTTTATTAAAGTTATTATTAAAATAACTTATTGCCGGGCGGTGGTGGCACACGCCTTTAATCCCAGCACTCGGGAGGCAGAGCCAGGCGGATCTCTGTGAGTTCAAGGCCAGCCTGGCTACCAAGTGAGCTCCAGGAAAAGGCGCAAAGCTACACAGAGAAATCCTGTCTCGAAAAACCAAAAAAAACCAACAACAACAAAAAAATAACTTATTATCTCCTTATTAAAATCAACTAAATATAAAAACTCAAAAATAAATTCATTCAGAATATCTTCTTAAGTAGTCAACATTGTCTACTATATTAAAAACAGTTACATGTGTAATGAATATCAAACTTCAAGCTGAGGATATTTTACTAAACTTGATATTTTCTCATTTAATTTTATCTTATAATACAATTGTAGATAATCTAAATACTCAGCACCATGAAAAAAAGTAATTCATTGGGTGACCATAAGTGGGTCAATAACACATTTAATTCACTTTTTTCTCTAGTACTATAAGTATATACAGGAGGAATATACACTGTTCATTCATTCAAAATGCACCTTAGTCATCATGGGCAAATGCTGTGTTCGTCTGTGTGGATTTTCCAAATCCACTGATATGATGAGAAAAGAAGCAAGTTAGTGCTTCTCTACCTGGAAAAACAAGCCACCGTGGCTATGTGATGATTTGGGCATTGCTTCCTGAAAGAAGAATTTGCAAAGAATTTTCTTAAGCCCTGATGTCGCAGCTCACTCCACCCTGGGTACCATGAAGCCCAGGTCCACCCAGGATGCTAGTGTTAATGTGAGCTGCATGCTTTTGCAGCTTTTGATCTGTTGTCTGTTACTTCTGATGAGTGGGGAAGAAGCATTTTCCTAGAGCTGTGTAATGTTAATCTTTTGTTTTTAACTTTTACTCTTCTCCCACACATTACATTTGAACCACAGTCCTAAGTTACTTATTTGTTTGAGCACACATATTGTATTGAGCTGGTTTTGATACCAAGTGGAGAGGCATTCATCATTGATGTATTTGTAAGAGTCCCCTAACTCATGGACTTGGGACAAGAGCCCCATTCCTTAGATCTGGACCTCCTGGTGTTACTAAGGTGTTTATTATTCTCATTCTAACCAGAGAACTGGAGTTCATCTCTAAGTTGCTGTTCTAGGGAGGACCCAAATGCATATACCAGTTGTAACTTGTATATATTTTAGTGTCTCATCTAACTTTGGTCCAGAAAACCAAAAGAAAAGTATTTTGCCTACTGCTCACAAAGCTACCCCCCCACCCTTTACCCACACTACTTTTGGAAGACTGTTAAATCAAAAGTCCACTTCTCACTGAGATAGAAAGGAAAACAAAAGATCTAGACATACTTGAAAAGACTTCCTTTTGATATCCTATCTTCTAACATGCTTAATAAAATATTTATGTTTATAAATAAAACAGCCTATCATTTCTCTGGCTGAGTTCTTTGTTACAGTTATCATCTAATTGATTCTCTTTGACACAAAGCATTATTAACGATGCCTTCACTATGTACTCTGCTTCTTTGTGGACATAGATGCAGAAGAGATGTAAAGGGCAAAGCTACAAGCAGGAAGTTGGATAGTTAGCTTCATGTGTCAGCTGTCTGATCACATTCTTAGTAGATGCTATTGGGAAAGTATTTTATAAATGTGACTAATCCACTGGCTAGCTGAGGATGGTAGTATACATTTATAATCTCAGAGTTTGGGAATGAGACATAGAAGAATCAGAGGTTCAAAGTCAGCCTCCACAACACAGCAAGTTTGAGGTCAACCTTTTTAAAGATCCTGTCTTAAAAACAGCAAAGAATACATTGGCTTTGATGAAAGGGGGCACCATTGAGAATGTGGCTGGGCCTTATCCAGTAGATTGTGGACCCGAAGAAACAACTGGAATCACTGGGAAGGATTTCTAATATAAAAACTAATATAAAAATCTTATTTGAGCTCCCATTTCAGCCTTCCCTGCAAAGCTCAGATTCAAGACTATAATGTCAGTTTTTGCCTTAATTCCTGTCCAACTTGCCTTATAGATTTTGGGCTTGGCAGACTCCACAGTAACAGAAGCCAATTCCTTCTCTGACAAATACAGACAGATATTTTTATCATGCTATCCCCATCCTCAAAGCTAGGTCATTACCAAGAAAATGGAAACATACCTATGCAACATAGCCTCTGTCTTTACCTCCCTACAGTACACTGTACAAATTACTGTTTCGATAATTTGTGGCACGTATTAAAATAATAGGTGTAAAAGTCTACCTCCAATACTAGACTGAGAGTTCCTTCCATGCAGAACTGTGTTGTTCATTATTCTATTTCCTGAGGCTAGGAATTGCCAATCACTTAATAAATGATTAATAAATGCCTGCTGAATGCGAGAGTGGCAGAGCTAACACATTACCTAGAAAAGCTGGCGTAGGGGAGGGGGTAGGAGGAAAGCAAAGCAGAAGACCAAAGAGAAAGAGAGAAATGAGGAGGCAGGAGGGAGCAGTCTCCCCAAGCTAAGGCACCCCGTGAGATGGTATTCATATAGCTTCCGGAGCTCCGGCGCAGTCTTAATCATCACTCTCATGAAGAGGTTGATAGTTTTGGCTAAGGAACCTGGTGCCTACAAGCAATTAACTTTAATAAGCCAGCGGGTGATTTCCTTAAAGGAGTGCTGACAGCAGCTCTGGATTCTCTGGTTCCTCAGCCATGGTTTCCACCCCTGCCCTGATGAACTCAGGCTGTGCTTCAAGTGATGAATGAGAAGGCAGCCAGAATCTGATGCTTTTCAACAGCAGAGCTTGTAATCAGCTTTTTGTCACAATCGTATATGAAAAGCAGAACCCGAAAGTCTTTTCAAGTTACAAAGAAAGGCAAAAGCCAACAAGTTGTGTCACCTAGCATTTTCACAATGGCTTACGATTTCATAGAGGTTTGTTAAATAAGGAACAAGGAAGTGTTTTCACCTTCCTAATTATCTCACTGGCACATTTTATTTTCTTACCTTTCACACAAATGGAAACGTTGTGAGAATTCCTTCCCCGGGGAGATAAAAATGGCATCTATAGCCTCCTCATAAGGCCTAATGACAAATCAAAGCACAATTCTACCAGGGTTCCCCCTGGGGAACCAGTAAGTTATTGGGCTTACTTACTGGACATGGTGAAGGGCAACTAATGGGAGTTTGGGCGTTCACAAAGCGGCCACACTGGGAAGTTTTCACCTAGCATGTGTGATAGCTTCCTTGTGGCTGAACTTCTATGGGACTCCCTTCCCTTAGCCTTTGCCATAGATGCTAGAGCAGCAGTTCTCAACCTGTGAGTCTCAACCCCTTTGGAGGTCAAATGACCCTTTTACAGGGGTAGCCTAAGACCATCAGAAAACATAGATGTTTTACATTATAAATCATAACAGTAGCAAAATTACAGTTACAGAGTAGCAATGAAAATAATTTTATGGTTGGGGGTCACCACAACATGAGGAACTGCCTTAAAGAGTCATGGCTTAGGAAGGTTGAAAACCACTGTTCTAGAGCCTGTCTCCAAGACTGGAAAGCTATGTGTAATTAGGGCATGACTGCCTAGAAATGGCTGGGAGGAAAGCCAGAATATCATGTAAGAGTCTCATGACTTTCCCCAACCCCCTCCTTCTGTGAGAGAATGTCAGCAGCCAACAAGCTCAGTCTTGCAGGCAGACACAGCCAATCTAATGAAGATGGAGGCTGCTTTGTTTGGAAGGTAGGAGAGCTTACTATAACAGGAAGGCATGGATAGTTCTCCCTGGAGTCAGCCTCAATCATCGTCTTCCCAATAGCACCACCATTTGGGCTCCTCTGCCTGAAATGTTAGTGCTTTTTCATTTACATGTAAATTTTGGACATGGTTTTCCAACGTTAATTACTCAGCTTCGTGTGACTATAATGAAATAACTGAGATAATCAACTTGTAAGGAGATAGGTTTATTTACCTCACCATGGCAGAAGTGCAAATCAAAGACTGAGAGGCCTCATTGGTTTCTGGTCCCCATGAGGGTGGCTTAGACTGGCAGGGGTGCATGGTGGCACCTGATGAGGGAGGAAGGAGAAAGGATGATCCTGGGTCCCACAATCCCTCTTCAGGAGCACACACTCTATGATATCATAAAGAGAAAGTATGGGAGTCAAGCTTCTTTGTTTTCATTTTGTACTTTATTTATTGATTACATGCATATGTGGGTCCTCCTGTGCAACTACACACCTGTAGAGGTCAGAGGACACCTTGCAGGATTTGATTCTCTACTTCTACCAGGTACATCCTGGGGAATCAAACACAGGTCATCAAGGGAGGCAGTGAGTGTCTTTACCTGCTGAACCATCTTGCTAGCCCAGGATCAAGCTTTTAACACATAGACATAGACCTAGGGGCATCTCAGATGCACATCAAGTACTGCTGAAACTCAAGGACCAGCTAATGCTTTGCATAACAAGCTTGAGTAAATATCTGTAAGCTGGAAAGAAAAAACATATTTTCTTGGTTCCTTTGGGTTAGTTGGCTTGCTTCTTTGAGCCATAGTCTCACTATGTAGCCCAGGTTGGCCCTGAGCTTGCTTCTGATTCTCCTGCCTAAGCTTCTTGAGTACTGGTATTACAGGTGGATGCCACAACCCACCTGGTTAGGACACTGTTCAAATTGTCCATCTCTTTCCTACAGTACATGGATGAGATCTGTGTTGCAGACTATTTGTATATGGTGTGAAGATGTGTTACTGTGATTGGTTTAATTAAAAGCTTAACAGCCAATAGCTAGGCAAAAGATGTTAGGCAGAACTTCCTGGCAAAGAGAAGAGCTCAGGGGATGAATCTAGGCTCATGGATCTTGCCAGCTAAACATAGAGGGATTCAGAGGTACAGAATGGAGGAGAGGTAAAGAGCCACATGGCAGGACATTGATGAATAGAAACAGGTTAATTTAAGTTATAAGAGCTAGTGGAACAAGTCTAAGCTAAGGCCAAGCTTTCAGAATTAATGTAAAGTCTCTGTGTCATTATTTGGGGGTTGGTTGTCCAAAGGAAGATGGACTACAGATCTGTTGCTCATCACTAAATGTGCTTCCTCCTACGCAGACATCTTGTCTCTCGTGACTATGCTGTCAGTTTCACTCTTGGACTTAATGCCCAAACCTTCCTTGTTCTCCAGATTGATTGTTGCATTTGGATAGATATTAATTATATTGCTTTGATTTCTTGGGACAACAGAGGTACCTTGTACTTTCAAAGATATAATTTCCTCTACTTTTAATATTTTTGTAATACATTCACTACTTTCTTGGTGATCTGCCTTCCTTGGGTTCTAAGATCCTTGGGGATTGCATGCATGTGTTTTGAGTAGTGTCTGTGTAGAAAGATCCAGGCATCATGATAGACAAGTGGAGTTATCTCATTTGTAGTAATATGTCGATCCATCAATCCCTATAGCTACTACGACAAGGATGAACCTGTCTGTTTCATGGTGCTCCTTCTAGCACCCTTATGGCTACATTAATCATGCTATCTAAACTTTCTGATCCCAAACATGATGTCTGTTGTAATTTACAATAACAAAAGATATTCTCAAATTATTTGAACAAATTAATGAATCATTCTAGTAGAAGTCAGACTGCACTAACTCATCTTTGGACCAGTGTCTGACTTACTGCTTGGCATTTTCAGCTCACGGGGCATCCAGGGACACTGATCTGGTTAGAAACAATGTGAAGAAACCAGGAAAAGCAGGAACATGATTCTCTGGAGGAAATCTGCACAGTAGCTACAGTATCCTTACGTGATATCCAGGGAAGAGACCTACAGAACCAGGTCAGTTGAACATAGTTGAATTGTGTTGTTCCTCTACAAACATGCCCAAGAGGTCTCCATAAATGATGGAGAGGGGATTCTCTATGAGTAACAGAATTCTTTGATACCAACAGTAATAGTTGAGAAATTATTTTTATATTAATCTTAGATGCCTATAACATCAACTCATATCTCAATCAAGAATGTGGATTCAGACTTTTAGCAAACTTGTGGATAATGAAAGCCAGAGATGCAGACAGAAGGGGAAGAGAGGAGCATTTCCTTGCAGCTATGCAGGCCTGCACACAAATGGAAGTGAAAACACAGGAGGAAATCTCTCTACCTAGCAGTCTAGTTAATTAAACATTCATGTAGCTCTGATTGGAGATGTTTCATCATGCAGGAAAAACTAATGTTGAGAAGTTTTCTCTTTTTACCTCACCATCAATTTATAAACAAAGGAGCCCCCAGCCTTTCACCATGAGGATTTTGAAGCTCTGATGATAAATAAGGAACTATTCAAAAGTGGGAAGGTAAAGACAGAAGTCTCTATGCCTCCTCCTCCCCTTCCTTCCTCCTGCCAATCATTCCGCATAGTTGGTTGGCTCCCACACCTGCTTTGGAGAACAATACAAAACTCCAGCTTTAGAAGAGCAGGAGGAGTCATCTTTCATCCACAGATGACAGCACTGTCATTTGCAGCCTGAGCAGCTCTGGGCAGCTCGTTGCCAGGCTTCTCCCTCCAGACCCAGCCTGGGGAGATGGCCTTCCTCTCTCTGAAGCAACCAGGGATGACAGGAAAGGAAGCAAAGGAGACCCTCTCCAGGAGCTTCTCAGGCTCTGCCTTCCCAACATGGGGATGTGGACTGACGTCTGGGGTGAAGAGCTATCTGTTCCCAGACCACAGAGTGCTAACGAAGGAAGTGAGGTGTCCCTTCTTTCCCCAAGGCTAGACCCACAGAAATTTTGACCTAAGTAGTCTGAGACGGAGCTGAGAGATTTTAAAAAGTTATCCAGATGAGTCAGAAGGATATACACGAAGGCTACATAACCAGTTGGTTAGAAGGCAAAAAAAGTTAGCTGGAGACTGGACAGCCAGTCAACACTCCACGGAAAGAAATCTGAGTGTGTGGAATGCATTTTCAGGAAGATGACTTGGTACTAAGAGAAAAGTGAAGCCGTTGAATTTGCAAAGCATGATACATTTCCAGAGCAAATACTGTGAAGAGTGTGCCCCACTGGGTATGTAATGTGACACACAAGATCTGGAGGAAAACAGTCAAACTTACGTAAGCCTGCCACATTTTTCAAAAGATTCCCTTGAGGGTTTGTTTTAAAGTATAAATGCATTATTAACATGGTAACATATATGTAGTTTATAAATACATACTTCATGGTACATCTTCAAACATTTTCTACTGATATGTGTAAATGATATTAAAACTTTGGAAACTGTAGTTCTAAAGAACGGTGATTGCTCACTAAAAGTTCTGCTGGGGAAATGGACCCATCACCAGAAAGGAATTAAGGGCTTCCTGAATCCAGGTTCTTGCCAAAACAATAAATAAACAAATCCTAAAATACTAAGAAAAAAAGAACAGAAAAGAGGAAGAAAGACTGATCTAGTGGAGAACGGTGACAAACCCATGAGAAGAGAAGACAGGGAGACCCCCTTCCTCACCGCCGTTGGCAAGAGAAGGCACAGTAGTGCCTTGTTTAATGACAGCTGTGACTTCCTGAAGCACCAGTGAGGTTGAACTCTGTGCTAGGTACCCTTTAAACATTACCATTAATTCTTATGATGATTTCTAATTTACAGATGAAGATCAAAAACAATCTTTAAAATAGCAAATGACACAAGCATATTTTTAATCCAATGCCAATGCTCCTGATGATCTATCAAGCTCTCTCTTTGGAGCCATATGCACTAAAATGTAGACTGTTGCAGAAGAGAGCAGCATGGTCTCTGTGCAAGGATGACACGGGAAATCAAGAAGTATTTGATATTATTAAGAAGAGAAACACAGAATACAAGGCAAAGAACTAGCCCATTATGTCCATCCACATTGCTTATCTGTTAGAAGAGAAAAATGACTTTCCTCCATTCCCAACAAAAAAAGTACAGGGTGACAGAGAATATAGATTTTAATATTTGAAATATTGAACAATAATAGACCAATAGGTCAAAATTTCTGTGAGTCTAGCCTTGGGTAAAGAAGAGATGCCTTGCATCCTTGATATATTTGTCAATTATGTAGTCAATTAATATGCTGCCATGTGGTTAATATCTTTGTACATAAGGAATGGTAGCAAAGAAGAAAAGCTACATTTCCCTCAGTTATGCATGTGACACTCAGGTTAAGAGAATAAGACATACACTTGGAGACTCCAATCCTACGGATCCAAAGGCTGTGATGCCTATAATATGTTCCATGGGGTACTTCCTTTGCTAAAAATGAACTTTAAAGGACTTTCAAGAATGTTATTGTAATAATGTCCAGTGGGAGCAAAGTGTGGCTGGTCAACAGACAGGCTACACCAAGTTCAAGTTTGAAATCGAGGTAACTTCAGAAGTATCGATATGAAAACTCCACTCATAGCATGACTTCTGACATCTTTTTTTTTCTCCCTGACACTTGGAGTCTTTTCCTTCTCCTTTGATTTTCATGATTTCCTCTTGGGCTGTTCATTTCTTGAATGAAAAAGAAGTAAGAGGGAGGTGAGCGAAGAAAAAAGAGCTGATCAAAGAGTGCATAACACTTTAATTAATGAGATACAAGATCAACTGCCTGAGCTGAGGATGTAGTACTAGCCCGCCCTGTGGGAGGCCGCAGGTTTGACTGGCAGCACTGAATACATCATGCGCAGCTGGGCACAGCTGCAATCCAATAACTTCGGAGATAGAGGCAGGAGGAGCAGAGTTCAACATCACCTTCAGCAACATGGTGACTTCAAGGTCAGCCTCGGATAAGTGAGACACTGTATCGTGAAATCATAAAAGGAAACTAAATAATACAGGCTGCTAAAGTACTCCTTCTAGATGCAGAGTGGTGAGATATGGGGCACATCTTGGTGATGATGACTGCCTTGTCTTGTGAGGTGCTTGTTGGGTGTCCTTGACTTCTATGACTGCAAGCAGAAGTTACTTAGGATTTCTCTCCTTGTGTTGTTGGTTTCAAATGTGCCGCCGCGCCCAAGATGCGGAGGTCCCTTCTCTTGGGTGCACAAAAGGTGACCATTCAAGAGAGAGACCCAGAAATCCTCCGAAGAAGCCTCCTGTGTGAGGACTCTCACTACTTTGCAAGCTTCTGTCTTAGCTCCTCTGATCAGACCCACAGGGAAAAGTGCTCGCAGCTTTTTCCACCCTCAAATGGAATATTTGTGTATGTCTCTTCGGAGCTACAAATCTCCGCACCCCATGCGGACACTTCAATTTATCTTTGCAATATCAGTCTTCCCATGACACAAAAAGAAATCAGATGGGAAACAGACTTCACGTGGACTAGCTGGTTTGTCAAGTTCACATTATAGTGAGCATCTGACATTTTTCCCCTCACAGCAAAGAAATGAAATAAAATAAAGGAATAAAATTTTTGTGAACAGATTGTTTTCTAGGGGCTTATCAAATCCCCTCTTCCTTGTCTCTATCATTTCCCTCATTTCTCTTTCTGTTTCTTCAGTTCCCATGTGTCTCATTTCAACTCTTCCCACTGGGTCGGTCTCTTCCCCAGTCTACCTGACGTACCTTTGCTGGTGTACTCTGTGTAAACCTACATCCACTGAAGGGTCCTAGTTAATCCTCATTCATTTGGCCAGTGTCCGGGAAGGCACAGCTAGAGCACCAGCAGCACTGGGCACTGGGTTATGTTTCAACTGTGATGTGATATACAGTGCCTAGAAAGAGTCCTGGGCTTCACTGCAGCCTGTGATGGCTGATCTTGGTCACCGACTGGAATCTGGAAGCAACTGAGTAACAAACCCTCCAATAGGGCTTGTCTATCTCTCAGAGTGGGTGGGACTACCCAGTAGCTGCCCAGATATGAAAATATCCAAGTAAAAATTAAAATGAATTGCTGCTTGCCTGCCTGCCTTTGCTCTTTTTAAAATGACATATTTGTGTGTGTGTGTGTGTGTGTGTGTGTGTGTGTGTGTGTGTGTGTCAGGTGCCATGGTACTCATGTGGAGGTCAGTGGGCTACTTTCAAGAGTTGGTTCTCTCCTGTCACCATGTGGGTCCCGGGGGCTAGAACTCGAGTCCTTAGCTTGGCAGCAAGTACTTCACTCCCCTGAGCCATTCCACCAATCCCTGCTTTTGCTTCTTGCTGGTGAGGGCATCTGTACCACTGTTGACGATGCTATCACTACCACCCATGGCTGCCACCAGAACCCAGCTCCTTCCGCATTCCGGTGTGGCCTGAAGACCAGCAGCTCTCCAGGAACCCTAAGGGACCTCATCATTGGTGTGGGATTTCTGAGGCATCCAGCTTCACAGACTGAGACAATTCTGGGTTTGTGTGTTGCTGGTGCATCTCCAGTGTTTTGATGGACACCATGAGACTGCTCAGGCTTTATTGGATATACACATTTAATAACTCCTCTTTCATGATAGCCATGCATTCTGTTGGTTTTGTTTAGACTGCTTGACTTGTCTTAGGTCAGATCTCTATGTTTTTCTAGAGTTGAACCCTCGATGTCTGGTTTGATCTCTATCCCCACAGCCTCACCAGTGACTCTGCTCAGTTTGCTATCATTCTACAACCTAGACCCTCTATCTAGTTCTTATAGGCTCTCATTCTTGCTTAGAAGAAACCCTGAGTATATGCAAGCCTGTTCCTATGCTTTACTTCATCTTTTTCCCGGGTGAGTTGTCCTGAAACAACAATCTGTATGTAGGACAAATACCTATTTCTTCATTTAAGCACTGTGTCCCAATTTCTGGCCACAGACAGACTAGACAGCTGTGCTTAGTTCTCTTATCCTGACCAACTCTCACTTAAGTGTTATATCAAAGTTAATAATTAGGTACAGCAACTGCCTTATAGTCCAGAGTTGATACACTGGAAGCCTGACTTCCTTGTATGTTAAAATATTTGTTTGGAGTTGACTTGTATCCCTAAATATGTGTACATTATGTTATCAATTAATCAGGTATCCCATTGTGAAAGATGGTTCACTTTACCTTTTGTGAATACCTTGTACTTTGCATCTTTATGGACAAATATTCTTACCAGCTTATCCCCTAAAGGCATTGAAATGTGTAACTCATTTTTTTGCAGGCCTTCGAACAGTGTCTTGCCTGTTGCTCCTTGATTTCCTTGACTTCTCTCTAGCTTTAGAAGTTGTCATGTCACTCTGGCCACTGCCATTCTTGGCTGATGGTGGCCAAAGTGAGAGTAAGCACACTCGGCCTCTGAGTGACTCAAGAGAACCTTATGCAAAGCTGAGCTCTACCTGCTCACACTCTATTTCCTAGGGGAAGCATTAGGGTGACCCAGTGTTTGACCCTAACCACAATTCCAGGCCTACAGAGATTCTGAATGACCAGTTGAGGATATGGAGTCCTATCCTTTCTGTATAGGCTCAATTGATTCATCTGCTCTACTCACAAAACCCAGGGACACTTATTTACTTTATAGATTGTGAAAAGAATATCTTAAAGGATAAAATGTAATAGCTGAATGAGTGGACAAATACACAGTATAAGTGCTGAAAGGTCTTAAAGGCAACAATGTCAGTCCCCGTGGGGTCAGGGTGCCTTATTCTACTGGTTCATGATGGTTTGTGATTTGCCTTCCTGGATGCCTCTTAAGCTGCCCAGAAGGTTCCCCAGAGCATGTTACTTGGGCTTTTATGGGGACTCAGTGTGTCAGCATGACTGAAGCATGGACAGCCATGCTTTGGAGGATGGCTGGGAGGTTAAAGTGGTTTTCCCACAAGGCTGAGGACCCGAATCCCCAGAGCACATGAAAGATGTCTGGTGAGCATGTCATTCCACCTATAATCCAGCCTTGGGACATGGACAGATGATTCACCGAATAAATTCAAGGACAGTACTCTCCACATTGGTGAGATCTGGGCTTGATTGGGAGACATTACATCAATGAATACGGTAGAAGAGCAATTGAGAATAGTTCCCAACATGAAACTCAGGGCTCCACATGTACAGGTACCCACACGTATGTGTCCACACATGCGAACACACACATGTACATGAATGAGCGAATGCACACATACACATGCAGAGACATAAAAGAAAAATGGAATGGGAAAAGAAATGAGATTGCACAAAAGGGTCTGGAATACAAAGCAAACAGGCTAATCTTCCTGTCCAGATTCTTCTTGTGCTCACTACACACTTCCTTTATTCCTGGGTACGGGGTAGAATTCCTAAGCAAGAGGCATTATGACGTTATCAGACAAGGCAATTCAAAGAATTTCCCAATGCCCTGCTCAAAGAGAAAGATGGATGTTTCTGTGATCTAACAGAATTTCTAATTTGTATATCTTGCTTTGGAGAAGGGTTTGTGAACAATGATCCATTAATTAAACCTAGAATATATTTCTAACATAAGACATCCAAACCAAAATCTCCTAAAACTGTGAGCCATCCGGCTGTATTCCAGCTGTCACTTTTCTTCTTCTAAAGTGTGATGTGCACAGGAGAAGGATTGGCTCTGACTTGTTCGCTGCTGATGTCCCAAGTTTTTCATTGGGGCCTTGTGTATGAGTGATAAGGGACTGTGATAAGTTCTTGCTGTGTGGGTGAATGAACAGAAGTCATCTATTAAACCTTCTCTTTACCCTGAACTTGTTGTACATCAAACATGCTACTCAATCAGTGATGCTGATGACTTTACCTCACTGATGTCAGAATCATCCAGTAACTTTGCTGGCCCATGTCATCCTTGAGCTTCAAGTCACGTCTAATCTGGAACCAACTTGCTTGGGTGCCTAACCTGCAGGCTCTCCAATCTCTAATTGTTCCCTATTACGTTCTGGGTCCTTTACCTCTAGAAAGTGTCCTTCATGGTTTTGTCCCCAAGCATTTCCTTTCTTTCTATATTTTCTCCTGAATACCATTGATTCTCATAAGTAAAACAGAAATAAAGGTTGTTAGCTCCATCATTGTCTTTAATTTTTATAAGGTCTCATGTTTAGTTCCATGAATTATATCTTAATAAAGTCATTTCTGAAATCAAACTTGTCATACTCCTCTGTAACCTTTTGCATTTTTTTTAAATTCTAATAAGGAAGTCATTATATAGTGCTGATTTTTACCCAGATTTTAAATGTCATAGTAAATTCAAAGTCCCCACTCTTCCTTTACACAATACTTGTTGGTTTCAATTCATAAGTCTTTGGCATCAACTATTTTTCCCTCTGTAGTCAACCTCAGTTGGATCATTTTTATATCCTGAACAAGCCATTCTGACATAATATTCCTTTTCTCAACATGCTGAATACTGTCATTTTCTTCCTCAAAAAAATTCTTTGTAACTACCTCATACACATAATATTAAATATATTCACACTCTTTAAAGATGCCCCTAAGATTTAGTGATTTTTAATAAAATATCTGCATAGGGAGTTAAACATGAGAGATTACAGTTAAAGACCATGATGGAACTGGGACTAAGAGTATATTATAAATATATACTCTTAGATTCTCTCATTTGAAAATTTATATTTACCCTGTTCTTTAAAACAAACATTGTATAATTACCAATTTAGACTGTTATTTTCCCTCTCCACTACTCTGCTTACATTGTTTTCTGATTTCTTTCTTTCTTTTTCCTTTCACAGCTGGAATGTTCCCCTCCCAACCTTCACAATGGCTCATCTTTCCAAATGCTGCAGTCCTCTACAAATGGAAACAATGCCATTACGGCTAATACCCACAATTGCACCCCTGTGTGTATACACTAGCCTTAAGCACTTCGCCTTATAGCTGTGGGAGATGATTAGGAAGGGGTAAGGTCATCCAAAACATCTTAAACATTGGTTCACTGCACATGACAGTCTATAGCCATCTTGCTTGCTTGTTCCTGATAAAAATGAATCCCAGAGGGACAGTGATGGTGACCCTGGTCATGAGTCATGCCTTGCATGTAGTGCCCTTGGATGGCTACCAGGAAATGCCAGAGTAAGTTAATAGCCTGTGCTGTCTCTTACTACTCATTCCCAACAATGGGTTTCGCTCTACATGGTCCGGGTTCCTCATCTCAAGGGTCATCCTCCCTAGGAGGCACAAAGGCTGTAAAGAGAATAGGCCAAGGAGGACTTGGTGCAGGCACCATGCCAAACTCCAGCTTGCGCTATACAACCTAGTCAGGGATGCAGAAAATCAGGGGAAAAAAAAGATCCTGGATATTCAGAAGTAGTCCCACAAATCAGGCTAGAAAACTGAATTTGAAGGCTTTCCTCCTTCCTTCTCATTTCCCCTTCTTTGTGCCATGCTTGAGCCTGAGTGGAAGAAACAGAATGAAATTAATCGATGGGAATCTGCTTCACTCACGGATTGCGTCCTCCCAAACTCCCTCTCGTCAAGAGAGTTCCTTAAAGTGCTTTTTGGCAACCATGCTACACACTATCCTGATGCTGGTCTAGGGCAAGTGGACAGACGATGAAATGCTTGCAAGAACAGAGCACATGTTTGCTGTGGGTTGAGAGAGAAATCCAGTTAACCCATGGGGTGGATCTGCTCACAACTCCTACCTGTGGTTTTCTAACCCGCTGACACCGAATGGAGCAAACTCAACTTTTCACACTGGCGGAGTGAGATGGGAAGTTTCTTTTACAATCATCACACACAGTCCTAAAACTCCCCCGAAACATGCATGGCTGTGTAACTGACACCCACAGGGAATACCCCATTCATCTGCACTAACAACAGGGCACAGCGGGCTCATCACGGCTCGTTTATATTTGCCTTTGGAATATGCTATGTGGGTTTTGGCAGAAGATTTACCTTGCTAATTATGTCTTCCTTAAATTAATAATACAGTTCATTTGCAGTCTCTGAGCACAAACCCATTACAGTGAAAAGAAACGTGCTAAGTGATGGTGTTGTGGGATCTCCCTGAAGCCTCTTCTGAAGCCTCTTGTGATCTCCAGAGAACAAGCTCAGGGGAGTCACACGGGGCTCGGCAGAGAAGATCTGTGAGTTTGTTACAAGGTCAAGTGTGGCACGCCCAGAGGGAGCACAAAGGTAGAACACCCTCACAAGGTGAGAGGACAGTATCCAAATACCACCCTGTCAACCTAGACAGGTATAACATTACTTCTGAAAGTCCTTAGAGAGGAAGGCTTTCCTGTGCAGATTTTCTTATCCAAGTGTTTGACAGTTTGACAGACTGGTTTTTTGTTGTTGTTGTTGTTGTTGTTTGTTTTGGTTTGGTTTTGGTTTTGGTTTTTGGTTGTTATTGTTTTTTATGTATCTTCTTTTTAATGACATGCATGTGTGTGTCTTGTATGGATATGTGTGAGTATAGATGCCTGTAGAATCCAGAGGTGTCAGGTCCCCCTGGAAATGAGGTTACGGGGTGCTGGGAATAAAACGTAGGTCCTCTGCAAGAGCAGTGCATGCCCTTCCCTTCTGAGCTACCTCTCCAGCCCTGACGGCCATTCTTTTGATCAGTAACCAAGAAACATCAGATTAAAAACAAAGAGAAAATAAAAATAAATTTCTAAAAGTAGCCGTGCTTTCCATGAATAGAGCATAGCAAAGCCCTAATACCTCCACCCCTCCCCCTTATTAACCTGTAGTTATCTTTCTATCTCATATTTTAGTACTTAAGGAGGTACAATGGACTCTCTTTCCCTTCTTTTGCCTATCACCATTTTTACTTACAAAAAGTAGTTTGTTAACAGGGACACAAGATGTAGAACCCGAACAAGATTCTGATTTTCAAAACAAATAGACAGACAGACAGACAGACAGATTAATAGATAGATGATAGATAGATAGATAGATAGATAGATAGATAGATAGATAGATAGACAGACAGACAGATGGAGCTTCCACCCTTCAGATAACGCTGTCAAGAGTATCAAAGGACATGTTGGTGGACAAAGTCTGCAAAGCATTGGCATCTTCTGTTCACGAACCCCCAGTAACTTTCTTACTCCTGTGAGAACCATTCCTTCTGGAAAATAGGCAATACTTCCCTAGAAGATGAACAAGCTTGAATCCATTTTCTAAAGGCTGGACTTGAATAAGGCTATCTCACCACCTCTAGATTTTGTCTCCTGGTTTGTTTCTTTAGTTGTTGTGGGTGGCAGGATCTGGTAACAGTTACACAGTTTCCATTGGCATTTTTATAGGATGCTGATTTTGAGAGACTGGTCCATCCTCAATGACCTTCAGGCTTCCTGATATCTAACCAGCTATCTAGCAATAAAAGAAATCATTTTGGAATTTAAAAGTGGCTTTGACCATGTCTCTCTCTCTCTGTGTGTGTGTGTGTGTGTGTGTGTGTGTGTGTGTGTGTGTGTGTGTATCTGTGTGTAAAGTTGTACATCTATGTAGGACAAATGTCTTTAGCATACTGGACCAAAAAAAAAAAAAGTTTAAATTACCTGTTAAATCACTGTGATTTATTGGCTTATCTATGCCATTGGTGTCGTTCTCTATCATTTTTTCATTCCTTTCTAAATAAATTAGAATTTAATCACAATCAACAAATGTGTGCATAAGATGCCTATTATTGGCTCTTATGAAATACTGTAAAAGATTTGAGGAAACAAAAGCTCCTTTGTGGCTTCGGATATGAAAATCTGGACCTCAGAAAGTAGCCAGTGGGTAAGAGTACTTTCTGTGTAGCACGAAGACCTGAGTTCGAATCTCTAGGAGTCATGTAATAGCTAGAGCTAGAGTGACAGAATCAACGCTCCTAGCACTAACAGGAAAGAAGAGGTGGAGACAGGAGAATCCCTGGATGCTCACGAGCCTGCAAGCCTAGTAAATGCAGTAGAAAAAAAAAAAAGAGTGACCTTGTCTCTAACAAACAGAAAGTGATGACTGCCACCAAAAGATTATCTCTGACATGCATGCTGTGGCACATGCTCCCACATTCACGCACATGAATATACAGGCACATGCACACACCCTTGAAGTCCTCAAGATCTGGAGGGAGAAGTAGTATTTCCTTTATGTATGGACCACCACACTTAGGAATCATCAGATGGGAGCGTTGATGTGGGCCCAACACAATCAATGGGTTCACCTTTGAACACACTCAAGGAAATTTGGGATGGATACCTCATTTTCTGGGAAATTAAGTACATGTTCATAATACACTTATGGATCTTTACCAAGACAAATCTAAGGCAAAGTGCATTAGCTATTCCATTCTGGCATAATCACATTGACCATTTACTTACTTTGACACATTCACAGACAAATCCAGGCATGTAGTCACCTTGGTAAATGCTAATATCCTTAAGGTGAATTAAATGACATTAATATATTGTTGATTTATCTCGTCTTGGATCCATGGGAACAACCGTTTGAAATTTGACATGGGAAGCAAAACTTGTTTCACCATTAATAGGAATGTTTATTTGAAAAATTGTAATACACTGTGTTGTTTTTCTTCTTTACCTCTCTCATTTTAAGTACAGCCTTATACAAGGTCCTTGCAAGTTCAGCTAATACTAGAAATGTCACCAAATATGATCTGTAATTCATTAATAGTTAATATACTAGACCAAGATATTTTCATCAATATTATTATGATAGTTTAAGAAAAAGTCAAAACAGCCATAGCTAGATTCATCTTTTCTGAGCTTTCCTTAAGAACGTAGGCACATTATTCAGTTTTGATGAGTAAAATATATGCATTAACACCCTCACTATGTTGCACCTACAGGAAATAGTGGAACATTTGGGAAGTGCTTTAGCTCTGTGCTATTATAGAAAAGCTCCCCTTCTGCAGGGAGAGCCCCATTGTTCTGTTTAAACTGCAATGACATGGGAACTCTAGTACATAAGAATCAGAGTAACCAAAGGATTTCACAGAATAAAACAGGAATTTAGAGATCATAAATATATTTCAATATCAAAAGCCTGTATCTCAACAAAGCATTAGTACATACAAATTCTATGTCAATAGTGGGCTGAATATAAATGAATACTGAAATGTGGTTTTAAAAAGCTAATTTAATTGGACAAAATTAGCAAAGTACTAATGTACTTGAAGTGATGGCCCCGGTGTTATATTATGCTAATTAGCCCAACTAGTCAATAGAATGCTACATTTCATTTAAAGTATCACTTGGAAGGCTTTTATCAAAAAATAAACTAGAAAACACTTAGAGATGAGAAGCTCTGGTACTGACAGAGCTGAGGACTCGTAAAGGTAGCTGTAAAAATACACCTGGGAAAAGCAGCCGTATACGGAGCACATGAATACGTGCTCAAGGATTGCCATGAAGAACATAGAAGTAGGATAATCCCCACATCACAGACAAAGTTTGATAATGAAATTTATTTGTTTATTTGTTTATTTATTTATTTGAGTGAGTGAAAGACAGAGAGAGTGTGAGTCAGGCCGAAAGAGAGCTTAAAGAATTTATCATCGCCTTCTCCCATGTTTGTCTCAGGGATCCAACACAGGGCCTCAGGCTTGGTGGCCGTTACCTACTGAGCCACCTCTCTAGCCCTAGAGTCTTCGAATTGGATATAATCACAGAATATTCATATTGTTGGAAAAAAGCCTGGATATGAGATGTAATAAATTTACAAGCACACTTCACTTCCCATGAAATAGCATTGCAACCCTGGGCATGAGACTCCTTTGACCTTATTTTTCTAAACTGTAAATCATGTTAGCAAGTAGGTTGTTATGAAAGGTTGAGTGGGAGTGCTTTTCCAAAACACATGCATGGATTTCTGCATGGAATCACACTCCATAAGAATCTCTTTCTAGGAGCTGGATTCAGATCCTCAAATATGAAAACAAGTGTCAAGTGTGTGTGTGTGGGGGGGGGGGCATTGGTTTTGCTGTCCAAGGAATCATTTATGCAAAGACTAAGTACCTTGTTAAAAAAATATAAAGAAGAAAGTTTCTTAATGGGAACTAGAGTAGAATTACTTAATTGATTCTAATCCTGAGTTTTAAGACATTGTAATTCTAGACATTAAAAAATTAACTTTTTCATAGAGAAAAAAATCAAAGTGAGAACAGATATATTCACAAAATAAAGCACAAGTTGACCAACATTTGAAAAATTAATCTGTTTTTCTATTACACCAAAGTTCATAGAGGTCTGTTTGACACTGATCCAGGGAAAAAATAAAATATTAAGAAAATGAACACTGTTTCATTTTAAAAAGCACCTTTTGCTAGATATAAATCATATTTGTTCTATAATTTTGAAGACAATAATAACAGTAACAATAATAATATTAAATATACAATAATATCACTGTCTCAATCTTTGATATTTATACCAAAATTAGTTTTGAGAAATAATCTTTTTAAAATAGTAATTGTCAAGGTAAGCCTAAGAAATAATACATAACTAAAAATGGGAAAGGATTTCTTTTTTAATTAATGAATATAATTAATGTTGAAATTAGCAGTAGCTTTAACTAATGTCACAAGCTCATCTATTTTATGTTCTATGGAACAAGTAGAAACCATAGTTCAGGCTTATAAGAACAAATACACACTAAAGGGCTGAGTAATGTGTTTATTAAATGTAAAAGGTAGGTGCTATGGTGTGGGGATTTGCTTTCAAGTGTGAAGTCCTTAATTAAAATGAGATATGGGAAATATTTATAGATTTATTTTGAGTGTGAAAAGGATTTGCTATTTTTAGTTAAAATGTCACTGCAAATGTGGCAAAATGTAAAAATGAAAGAGCAGTGTATGTGTGTACATACATTCTCTCCTCTCTGTCTCTGTCTCTGTCTCTGTCTCTGTCTCTCTCTCTCTCTCTCTCTCTCTCTCTGTGTGTGTGTGTGTGTCTGCTCCTTGCTTGGGTCATAATATAGCATGAAGATACAGAAGATAGGATTTCATTTGTATGGGAACAAAGCCATTAGCCTTCGTAATCCAGTCTGTGGCTACCAGCAGTGTCACGGTACCTCACCTGTAGTAGTCTGAAGAAATCTGAAGCTAAATAGAAGTGACACATGGTAAGACCATCCTTGGTCTTTCATGCTTCTTTACTTCATCTTAGGAACTGGAAGGATGGGAACCAAAGTTGCCTTATGCACCACGCTGTCAGCCTGGGACCCTGAGGTACGAAGAGACCACTAGCAGTTCTCACCGTTGAGTGCCACGTCAGGACAAATATCAACTTCTACCTGTTTATGTTGAACCAAAGGGATATGTTTTCTTTGTCAGCTTCAATAGCTCATTGCTCTTTCACTCTAAAACAATGTCCATGACTAAGCCCATCAGGCTCCAAAGGATGGCAAACTGAAAGTCACATAGAGTCAGTGGGTCACAAACCTGATTAGTAGATATGAACAAGAGAAAAGGGAGAGAGAGGGAGTAGCAGAGATTGATTGGTTGATTGATTGATTTGTGATTTGGAAAGAGTCAACATGGGTGGTAGGAAGTTGGGACAGGAAAGCAGTCAGTATGAATTCTATACATTTGCAGAACTGTCCAAAAAATTAATTAATAAATAAAATACTAATTAAGACTATGCCAAAATGCCAGTTTATATGCCACTGAAGACAAGAGTCTTTACAGAAATATAAAAGATAATTGTCCTGGTAATTTTTATGATGTTTAAATAGTTCCAAAGATCTAACAAAATTCATTTGGGGCATGTGACTATTACAAGTGAGTGAAGTTCCAAACAAAACCACAATAATTTCACAACAGATATGCTTTTTGCTGTAATCCAGGAAAGGCTGTGTGTCTAAAAGGAGAGCAAATTGCTAGGGTAAATCACATTTGATTCCTAATTGCACGTTTAACAGAAGAAAATTCTGTGTTTGAATTCAGTATTTAAATTCACTACTATTCAGTAGCGATCTGAATTCCCAAGTTCAATTAAAAAGGTCATTACCCTCTGGAACTGAAGGTGCTCTCTTAATTACAATGTTGCTAATGAATTGGGAGAAAAAGACAGTTTGGCTCAGTTCAATTAGCACATATAAGCCAAAGCCCGCACGTGTGGGAGTTCCTAGTGCTTAGTTATCTGCTTCCCTAGCTCTCCAGGCTTCCCCTCTTCCTTCCTTTTTCTCTACTTCCCCCTTACCTTCCTCCCTCCTTTCTTTCATTTAGAGTGTGTGTGTGTGTGTGTGTGTGTGTGTGTGTGTGTGTGTGTGTGTGACAAAGTAGGGTGGGAGAGAGAGAGACAGAGACAGAGAGACAGAGAATTCCCATGCACACAAACGTTCTTGCCTGTTTAGGGGCACATGAAAGCCAGAGATCAGTATCTATTTCTAATACTTTGAAGCAGGGTCTCTCACAGAACCTCCAGGTGGCTGGCCCCTGAGTCCCGGGATCACCTGTCTCCAACTCTCCTTCCCCTCATCCAGCACTAGACCAAGCTTTGCACCAGTGTGCTGGGAATCAGAGCTCCTCTACTCTTATTTGTATGCAAGCCCCTTACTCACTAAGCCATCTTCTCAGGCCCCATTTCCCCAAGTTGAAACATGTAAGTCTCCCATTTCTTCTCTCTGTAAAGTGTTGCTGATGTATGTCACAGCTCTTCAAATTCATATGAAAAACAGCAAAAGTTGGATGGGAAATTTACTTAGGTTTTTGAAGCAGAATAGAACACAGGCCATATTTTCCTTCACTAAAATAATAATGACCCAATAGTTTGATTGTGATATATTGTTAACACTGTGCTGTGGAGAAGTGAACACGGTCCCTTTCTCAGGCCCAACAGTGGCTTCTAACAGTCCACCTGAACCAGAACAGTGGCATTGCATGATGATGTTCTCTTTGGTTAGTACTCTAAATGACCCTAAATCTAACAGGTTTCAGGAAAATAATAATATTATTTTCAAGGTAATTTGTAAAACTCAGAAAATTAGCTCTTACGAACAAATCAATAGCAACAAAAATTATGCTGCTAAATTAAATTTCAGTGAACTTCATAACAACTGTTTAATCACATCTGGAACTTAACTTCAAGGGATATTGTTGATTGCAATTTTCCCAGGTTATTCCCTTGGTTATACCTACAGGGAGCCTAAAGAAATATCTAAAATTACTCCAGCTAGAGTCAGCTAGACTATGCATTTCTTAATTCACTCAACAAAAGTCTCCAGAGTTCTAAGGTATATCAACTGCATAGCTGGGTATGACAAAAAAGGGAGTCCATGTTCGTTTGTTCACTTCATGTTTTACATTGCTTTGTTTATTTTAAGAGAGGGAGAGAACATAAAGTTGGGTGGGTTGGGATGGAGTAAGCATCTGAGAGGAGTTGAGAGAGGAAAAATAATATGATCAAAATATATTGTATGAAAATTAAAAAACCAAAACCATAAATGCATTAAAGAATAGATTTTTAAACAAATCAAGAACTCAACAACTTCGAGTTGAGATTAAAATACATCAGGTATCTAATGACAAATTAAATTAACTTAAAAACAGGAAAAGTAATCATAAACTGAGAAAGCCTTTGCTTACACAGAGATAGATTTATCCCACAGTTACTAAAAAACATTATTAAATACTTAATCATGAGTTTCAAAAATGCCAGAGAGCTGCAGAGATGTCTCTGATGACAAAAGTGCTTGCTGTCCAAGTGTGAGAGCCTGAGTTCAGATCCCAGAACCTGCATCACACGTAGGGCATGGCCACGTGAAGTGCCTGAAACCCAAATGCTATGGGAGAAAGGAATAGAGACAGGAGAGTAGCTGTGATAGCTGGCTGCCAGCATAACTCCTGGTATAGTGAGGGGCCCTGTCTCAAGGGGATAGGGTCGAGAGGAATAGAGCAGGGCGTCCATGATTTTTTCTGGTCTCATTATATTGCAGAGGCACATGCACCCAGGTACATACAAGTGTGCAGATACATACATGTACACCAGACTCACACAGTAGATGATAGATAGATAGATAGATAGATAGATAGATAGATAGATAGATAGATAGATATCAAACAGCCTGCTATTAGTTTAGAGCTGGCCAGCCGCTAAGAGACAAAGCTAGACTTAACTGTCAATTGCCCCCAAGACAGTTTTAGAAACAGGAGGAACCATTTCCTTCTAATTTATCACTGCAGAGGATATTCCAGGGACAGGGACAAGCCATCCATTTGTACTCTGAACAAAATTCTTTTAAGATTCTTTTTGAGTGTGGTGAAGTAAGATATGTTCCATATAGCAAAGATGGAACTCAACAAGATGAGCAAACATTCTCTCTCTTTTGCTGAACAAATACTGTTGAGAAATTTATTGTATTTCCTTTCATAATTTGTTCCCTTTTCTCTCTTGCATGTAGGTAAAGAGTTGTAAACAGACTTCTTAAAATTTTGCCTCACTCTTATCACTAATGTCACCTAGAAAATTTAATAGTAGTGTATTTCATGGCACTCTTTCATTAGTTTTCCAGTTGCTTTCCTCACTGGAGATTCTAATTAAGAAAACGATCTTCTTTATGAATGATACTTTCCTAAGGAGTAGAAGAATTGAGTCAAAGGATAATACATAAATGTCTGTGGTTAGGTGTCTCCATCACACTGTCAATGTGCATTCTGCAATGGTTGAAGCAGAAGCAGTAACACTTCATCCCACACAAAAAGAGGTACCCACTTAACCCTTTCCAGTTGCCAGTTTGTGTGTGTGTGTGTGTGTGTGTGTGTCTGTATGTGTGTGTGTGTGTGTGTGTGTGTGTGTGTAGAGAGAGAGAGAGAGAGATTATAGTTTCTCAATTGCACATATAATATTCTCATGACACAGGAAATATAGACTATTTTATTTATTACATGCTTGATGTACAGAAAATAATGGTATTTTATGTAACCAATTATGCCATGTTTCTCATGTCATTTTTCATTATATGTTGCAAAGATCAGTGAGTGCTCTATATATGACTAGACAGTAGTAGGAGTTTCTTGCATGACTGATGGGTTTTTGTACTAAATTTTGCCGTCCACAGTAAGAAACGCCATACATAACAGTGCAAGTTACAGAGAGCAGCCATCCCCAGACACCAAACCAAACTGCCCGGAAAGAATTGTCAAAGTCTCCAATAAGATCTGTTTTGTGACCTAATAAAAATTTGACTTTGTAAGTTTAAAGGGATCTCCACATTTCATGGAAAGTTAATGAAACAGCCCTGTGCCTAGCATATACTGCCAGACTTTAAAGCATCCACGAGTAAAGCCACGTCCTTCAGGAATGGAAGGGAGACACAATGTTCCAGGCATGACCCCTAAGCTTGTATGAATCTTTCTATGCTAAAAAAAAAAAAAAAAAAAAAAAAAAAAATAAAGGTGCAAAACAATGACTATTGGGATCCTTTCTAATTTTCCTCTTTATCCCAGATTTCTCATGCTCAAAATATGTGCCTTGGTAAACCAATGTTTAACATCATCTTTACTCTTCAGTAAATTTGTAGTTTCTGATTCGTTACTGAGGAAGCAGAGGGGATGGTTTCTAGAAAAATAAAATACTCCGAGACTAATTGTTTCTGTTTACTATTTTCCATATCATATCCTCCCTATATCAACAGCTCTGTAGACATTAATTTGGTTTCCATCTGTTTGAACAAGGGGACCTCCACCCTGGTTCGGGATGGTAGGTACAAATGAGTGAGATGAGCCTTTGTAATTTCATTTCCATTTACCCGGAAGCAATCAAAGTCCTCCTTTCCGATCCTGTCACTGTAGTCCATCCAGCTTCAGTGAGGTTGGCTCACCTTTCCACTAACCCTAACGTAAAATGGGAAGTCATTTCTGGACAGTTGCCCCCACCACCACCATCATCACAACGGTGGCTCTTTAGTGTTCCGCTTGCTTTTGCTTAAAATGCGTTCTGTGCTTTTTCCACCTGTGACTATGTTGTTTCCCAGAAGTTGCGATCTTTGGATGGACTACAGAGAACACTGACTGTGGGACAGAGAGGAAGGTAGGCTTCCGTTTCAGCCATGTCTGTCAATCTTAGACCTGACATCTGTAGCATGAATCTTAAAGGGTCTTATTAATAAAATCAAACCTGGAGCCAGGTATTGGGGTGAACGTTGGAAGATCAGAGAAGCAGAACAAGCCACAGCCACTTCACCTTGCCAATTCCTCAGCTGATCCTGTTTCCTCAGACTGGAAGCCTCTGAGTCCTCATCCTGAATGGATCTCAGCTGAACTGCTGCTCAAAAGCCTGAAAGCTTCACCAGCTCTAGTTCCTGTTTTTCATGCCTTATGTACCTTTCTTTTTTCTACCATCACTTCCTGGGATTAAAGGCTCTTGTTACCATGCCTGGCTGTCTCCAGTGTGGCCTTAAACTCACAGAGATCCGAATGCATCTCTGCCTCCCAAGTGTGTGCCACCATTTTCTGGCCTCTATGTCTAGTGGCTGTTCTGTTCTCTGACCCCAGATAAGTTTATTAGGGTACACAATATTTTGGGGAACACAATATCACCACAGACATCATCTCATTCTCTGATTATGGGCAGAGATGGTACTGCTTTACACGAAGGTTTCAAGGTGAGTGTGAGAAACAGCTCATCCCACTTCACTGCTGCTTTTACAGTAGAAGCTCCACAGTTGGCCTTACATTTCTTCACCTAGAGGGCTTGTGAAAGTGTATCAATTCATCTTTTCACAAGGCCTATGTGAGCAAGCAAGGGAAAGCAAAAGAAGCATATATAGCTACTGATGGAGTTGAGTTAGAGCATGTTTATATTTTTGTTTAATAATTGCATTTTAAGGGTATTTTTAAATTATCATATATACAGTTATAGTTGAAAAACAGTCTCAGCGGAAATAAAATATATTTTTCTAACATAGCCATCAAAACTGTATATTGTTTAGACAATTGAATTTGGAAATGTATTTCTGGGCTATAACTATCTACATAGTACTTGCTTTTAATGGTGACTAAATAATAAAATTTTTAATAAGAAAATAATATTAATCCTGACACCATAATGTATATGTATTTGTGTATACATGTGTATGTGAGAGAAAGATAGAAAGAGAGAGAAGAAAGATATGGAAATAGTTCAGAAAACACAAGGAAAAATTTAAATTTCTGCCTGCATGAATTAGAGCATTAAGAACAAAGCCTTTCAAGATTACAATAAACATGCCCCAAATAAGGAAATTAAACAGAATGCTCTCTTGCTCCTAGCTAACTAAACTCTTTGGGAGTTATATCTTAAGAGAGTAATTGTGGAACTGTCAGAGACACACAGGACCGTGACTCTATTTGTTGTATTGGATTATTTACAAAGAACCAAGGATGCTCTTAGAAAGATAATGGAGTTATTGTTTCAGACCTGTCCACATCTTAAATTTTCTATTTCCATAAGAGCTGCAAGGTATGATGGGAAGACAATCAATAAGCACACTGCTCTCTCTCTGCCTTGGTAATTAAGGAGATCACACTCCAGGCTGTTTCAAGATTCTTTCCTGAGTGACTTGCGGAAGTTAAGCACATTATCTACTGACAGTGTCTGCGAGGCCGGAGTGTGTACTCTCGGTGTTTGAACTTTGTGTTTAAACTCCAAGAACATTTCAGATTTTTTCTTATAATGTAATATTTACTTTTATCAAATTAATTATTTTTCTGACATTGATCTATACTTTTTGTTTTGTTTATGCATCAGCATTCTTAGGAATCAAAACTCCACTTTTCAGGCCATGGCTGCACCAGTCCATGGAAGGAAAGGGACGCTCTTCTTTCCTCTTGCATCTACAGTTTGTTCTTCTCTGTGTGAAAAGTGCATTTCTTCCTCTGATATGCTGTTCTCATGAGTGAAAGCAGCAGTAGTTCCCCTTGCAATTGAACTGCCTCCTTTTGTTGCTGGAAAATTATCACCATGGGGTTTCATGACTTGGGAGATAAGAACGACTCAATTGCTCTTGCTCTTGCCCTTGCATGAGCCTTTATCCACTAGACTGTTCCCAGAAGAGAAACTCCAGTCACTGTGGACAGAAGCCAGCTAAGCTTCTGAGACACTGTCTGTCTTGGTACTGTCCTCACAGGCGCTTCACAAGCACCACGCTCATGACCTCTGAGCTCCTGAGAAAAGCCGCGACAATGGCCCAACCCAGCCTGGAGCAAGAGTCTCTCTCAATAAGTAAGCCTTCTAGGAACCAAGTTCAAAAACTGGTCAAGATTAAGTGCGTTATATCTGGAAGCCACTGCTACATTAAAATACAAATCAGCAGGGCGGTGGTGGCACACGCCTTTAATCCCAGCACTCGGGAGGCAGAGCCAGGCGGAACTCTGTGAGTTCGAGGCCAGCCTGGGCTACCAAGTGAGTTCCAGGAAAGGTGCCAAAGCTACACAGAGAAACCCTGTCTCGAAAAACCAAATAAATAAATAAATAAATAGAATAGAATAGAATACAAATCATTCTTTCAAAGCAGTCGGAAGATGTCTCAGGGGGCAGATAAGGTGGCTTGGTAGATAAAGGGGCTTGCAACTAATCTTGATATCCTGAGTTCAATCACTTTGGACTCACAAGGTCAAAGAAAAGAACCGACTCCTGAAAGTTTTCTCTGACCCTCACATGCACAAGGTAGTATGGGCATAGGCATAAGGACACAAACACACAAGATGATGGGTGGCTTATAGATTTGCCTGCACAAACAAGGTCTCCTGAAGAGGAAATGCTTCTGGTAACTGAACTGGAATGCAAGGAGGGCTTTATTTATTTATTTATTTATTTATTTATTTATTTATGCATGTGTATTCGAGTGTGCACTTACAAGAGTGCAGAGATGCATATGTGGAAGTCAGAGGACAATTTCTGGGAGCCAGCTTTCTCAATCCATAGTGGGTTCCACTTATCAAACTCAGGGTTTCAGGCTTATGCTTCCAACACTTTTCCCCAGTGAACCATCTTGCTGGTCCAGGAGGGCTTTCTAAGGTATTGGTTAAGGAAAGGCTGCGTCAGGGAAGGAAGTACGTAAACTAACTTCATAGAACAGGAGCACAAGTCTGTCCTTGAAACAAGGTCAAAGGTCAAAGTTTGAACCCATTTGCAAAGTGCTTTATAAGCACCATGGAGTGAAATGTCTGCTACAAAAATGGGAGAAGATTCTTTGTTTTGTTTTATTTTATTTTATTTTACTTTATTTTATTTTATGTAGGGCTATGCTAAGAAAGGTCATTTAATTTTTATTTACAATAGTCCTATCAAACAAAGACTGACAACAAACAAGTTCAGAATTTCAAAACTAAAAATGGCCTTCATGTTTACTAGCATGCTTATACATGATGAACATAGCTACTTACCAAGACCAAGGGGTCCAATGTCTATGTGCAATTCTATTTGGCATGTTTATGTCCATCTCAACCATTTTTAATTTCTTATGATACAATGCTGGTTAAAGGGTATTTTAATAAATGTTAGTTCCATCTCATATTGTTTAGTTTACAGATTTGTATTTTATAGTATTCCCCATCATCCCAGGCTTTCTGCCAGATACTCATGAATTCAGAATAAAGATGTGAATAACCAAAGTTCCAACCTATTCCTGTGGATGTGGAATGAAAGGTATAAAATGGTAAGATTCAGAACTGTCTAGTACATGAGCTAAAAATGCCCTCATCTACATGATGTGAGAAACCACACAAGTTCTGGCTAACCCAGGACACCTCCCTGCTGCCTCATTATATTTGCTTCAAAGACATTTGTATTTCATATGGGTAAATCTCCATCCTAAGATTTTAGTAGATATGTAAAATATGATGAAGTCTCATTTCATATATTTAAGTACAAAGTAACGTCTGATCTCTAAAGAGGGTAAGTCTCTGCATCTAGGAACAGTATCATAATTTGCCTTGCTCAAATAAAAGTCATAAAGTCATCAGGATATGACTTTTTATTTAAATGGAGAAGCTTGCTCTTATGCAAATTAATCCCTATTGGAAGGTCTTGCAAATACTTTCTGTACAAAATAAGGGATGATATGGATGCTCTAAGGACATTTTGAAGAGCTACTGTTGTATAATTCCTAAAAGACATGACTTCCACATCTCTGTCATAAGGACAACTATTATTTCTTCAGACTGTAATGTGTCTGGCTTGAAGTGCTTCTAGTTATTTTAAAAGAGAACTGTGCAGGAAGACTGTCTTCAGAAAGTGAGAAAATGAGCTCCCATGAGAGAAGGAAGAGGAGAAACTGGGGGAGAGGCCAACCTGTAGTGGAAGGACTGCAGTTGCTCTAGAAATGGCTTGAGGTGGAGAAGCCTAGTCTCTAAGCAGCTGTTCTCAACCTATGGGTCGCGACCCCTTCAGGGATTGAAAAACCCTTTCATGGGGGTCATCTAATACCATGAGAAAATGGTATTTACATTATGATTCATATCAGTGGCAAAATTACAGTTATAAAGTAGCAATGAAAATAAGTTTATGGTTGGGGGTCACCATAACATGAGGAACTGCTCTGAAGAGTCCCAGCATTAGGAAGGTTGAGAACCACTGTTTTGAAGCGTAAAGTCTTCTAAAATGATTGACTCAATGCTTGGAAAGGATGCTATGTCATATTTACTAGGTTTTATACAAAATCTGGATGTAACAGAGACTAGTATAGCAAATTTGTTAAAGTTTGTCTGTTTACCTTCTCTTAGTATATTCTGATTTCTCTAGATTGGCCAAATTACCACTTCTTCAAATAATTAAGGAGTTTGGGGCTAGGGAGGTAACTTAATATTAGAATAATGCTGAGCACATGAAGGGCTTTGGGTTCCACTCCCAACGCATGCACGAAAAGTTCTTTATGATGGAGGACACAGAATCATGTTTGATTGACATGTTCCCTTAAGTCACAGGTTTGTTTTTGTTTTGGTGATAACTGGGATTGGTATGTAAAATGAATAAAGAAAAAAAAGAAAATTATCTTACAGTCAATCAACTTTTACCACTTTGAAAGAACAGTTAGTACCTTGTCAGGATCACTCAATTAGAGAGGCAACTGGGTCAAAAACAGGTTATTTACTTCATGACTTGGTGCTGATCTTTCTATTGACCTGTGTGACTAATTTTCTAGATCTTATTTTACAGTTATTAGCTTCTTAGAGATAAGTAAAGAAATAGTTTAACTCCCATTTATATTTTAAGAATTTAGCTTTATTTCATTATGTGTTAATTTGGTTAATTTGGTTAGTTTAAAAACTCAGAAACAGTTTCATAAAACAGGATTATTACCTAATCCATGGCTCCAAAATAAAATTCTTAGCAATTGACATGGAAGGAAATAATGACTATAATTATGCCTCTCTTGTGTTTCAATAAATGAAATTGCTCATTTGAGTTTATTCACAAATCTGAGGTATAATCACTCTTTGTCTGGAGGATTTCTAAGTGTTTCTTTATATTGAGAAATCAATTGCAGTAAAATATTTCAAGAATCAACCCCCCCCCCCAAGAGATTGTTTAATGACTTTGAAAATAACTTCCTTCAACTCCAGATACTCAGTCTATTTTACCACACAAACATAGAATTTCTCTGTATGCCAAGAATCACCATTTGAAACCCTGGATTTATTCTTCTGTATGATGAGCATAGACTCAGTCACCTGCTTACAGTAGGCTCTGTCTTCAAGATGCTGCGGCTTTCACTCACCATGCTACCATCTCACAGCTTTATTCCTCGGTAACAACAATGACCATGGTTCTCCATGTACTGCCACACACTATGTATACTCAAGTGCCATGCCTTTAAAGTATAAAGTATATATACAACTATCTACATAATTAGAAATGTTTGAAAACTTGATGTGAAAATCTCCTATGTAGGCATTCTGGAATTTTCCAAGGATGACCAGTCAACTATGTCAAGACTACACAGCAGAGAAAGATCTTGTGTTGGTCTTAGCTCTGCAATTCAGAAACACGTTACCAAAATACACAGGATATCTGGATATCACAGGATAGCCAAAGCCCTAAAACTTACTTTAAAATTCAACAGTATGGAGGTGTCAATTTCTCTACTCCTTCTATACATTCAGTACCTTCCTACTCAAAAATCGTTGTCAATATTTCAGTAGAAATTGATGGGGTAATTTTAAAGTTTACATAAAGAAACAAAAGTCCAAGAATGAACAACTTAATATTGAAACAGAAAAAACAAAAACAGTCCTTTAAAGTCATGTCAGTTTATAGTTAGTTTATAAAGGATACATGTCCTAGTTAGCTTTAGCTGTCAACTCGACAAAGCCCAGAGCCATCTGTGGAGGACTCAATTGGGGGATTGCCCAGATCAGATTGGCCTGTGGCCATGTCTATGAAAAACTGTCCTGATTATTGATTGGCTAGGAGGGTCCAGCCCACTGTGGATGATGCCATCCCAGGTGGGCTTGGCTGTATAAGAAAGCTAAGTCCTGGGAGGGAGGGAGCCAGTGTGCAGCATTCCCCCATGGTTTCCAGCCTCTACTCCTGAGTGAGTTCCCATTCTCATCTCCCTGAGGAGTGTAACTGTGACCTGCAAGTGTTAGCCAATTCAAACCTTTTCTCCAAGTTGCTTCTGGTGTGAGTGCTTTAACACAATAACACAAAGACCAGCTAGAAAAATATGCGTCACAACTACCTGTACTTATTTAATCACTGGATTAACTATGATAGAATGGCCCCTCCTTATTCCCATTAAACTACAGCCAGTGCTAGAAAATGCATGCAGCCATTATTCCAGGTCCTAGTAGTGCAACCAGACAGAAAAGAAACTCAATGTTTTCCATGTTGAGGAAAGAAATAAGCATTCATACTAATGACACTTACAAAAAGGGCTCTTCCAGCTCACTGTCTGCCATCCATCAGCATGTCCCTTAATGGTCTTATCCGAAAGACATGAATCATGAAGCCTTTCATTCTTCTGGCTGCCTCCTGCCCAATCAGGTACAATGAAGATGGTCTTGTTGGTTGGAGAAGATATTAACAGTAACCAGGTGACATGAAGAAAAATAGACTTCAAGAGCAAAATCAGTTTTCAGAACTAACAGGGATATTTTATAAAAGGTATAATATTTTAAAAGAGAAAGAAAGTAAGAAAGAAAGAAAGAAAGAAAGAAAGAAAGAAAGAAAGAAAGAAAGAAAGAAAGAAAGAAAAAGAAAGAAAGACAGGAAGGAAAGAAGAGAGGGAGAGAGAGAAAGAAAGAAAGAAAGAAAGAAAGAAAGAAAGAAAGAAAGAAAGAAAGAAAGAAAAGAAAGGAAGGAAGGAAGGAAGGAAGGAAGAAAGAAAGAAAGAAAGAAAGAAAGAAAGAAAGAAAGAAAGAAAGAAAGGAAGGAAGGAAGGAAGGAAGGAAGGAAGGAAGGAAGGAAGGAAGGAAGAAATGAGAAAGAAAAAAGATTCTGAGCTTTGAATCCATTCACATACAGGTACATATTCTTGCCCTATATTCTACAGTGTGACATTGGTAGGCTGATTCACCATCTTTAACCTTGTATAAAATAAGGCAAATAATATCTAAATGAGATAATGTGTGTAACACTGCCTGACATACAAAGGCACTTACAGGATAACTATTACTATAAGCATCACCTGCATAGTAATTTTTCCATCTCTAAGCTCTTGCACATTAACCATGTAATTTTATCTTCATGACTACTCTGTAGGGTAGGATTATTTCCATTCTGAATTTCAGGAAACTGAATCATAAAGAGGTTCAGTCACTACCAGAGAATCTGGAGAACAGCATTGCTTACCCACATAAGGACAAAGAGAGGACCAGATGTGAAAGTCCCTTAACACTCCAAAGTTTTACACAACTATTTTCATGCCAATACTGCCAATCCTTAAAGTTTGTCCTCACCTTAAATGTCTTTTTTTTTAATTTTCTGCTGAAAATAGACACATTATAGTGTGTGTGTGTATGCACATGTGTGTATGTGTGTGTGTGTGTGTGTTTGTTTGAAAAGAGAGATACAATGTCATAGAATTGTGATGTAACAAGGTAGGTACAGGTAATAGGTAACAAGGGAGTATTAATCACATATTTTGTACATTTTTATTCAAAAATATCCAAGAATTTTTCCAAAGTATTTTCTTATTAAGATAATTGGAGTTAAATGTATCAAAATAAAATATTGGTAGCCATACTACCCAAATCTGATGAGTAGAACGTAATTCAAATGTTTTGACTTTCTGTCACCTGATCATTGCTTAGAAAGTACATACTATGTTGAGCCCTGATATTCTTTCACTTTTTCTTTCCATTTTTCCTCTATGCTGTAGAGAAAAGGTGTTGGGTCAAACCCTTAACAACAAGAACAAGATTGTCCTTCCTACTCTTGAGAATTAATAAATAATCTTGAATTCCTCAAGACTAAATGGTTAGTGGCAGCCATACTTGTGAGTCAGAAGTTGCTAAATCTGTGTTTTTATAATGATTGCACCATGGAATCCTGGAGACCTGTTTAGCTTCTATTAGAATGCTTGTAGGCAGTGGGGAGTACAGCTGAGCTGCAAAGAACTTCCCCTATGGGCTCAAGGCATTGGCTTTGATTGTGAGCACAAGGAATAACAGATCAAACACAACAGAGGGCTGATTACAGGTTTCACGCTCCCTCACCCACATTAGTCTCTACAGTCTGTTTGCAATTCAGTAGGGTTGTTTCTTTTCTTTTTTTTTTTTTTCTGGAGTTAATATTCATTTTTTTTTAAATTTTTATTTTGCAATACAATTCAGTTCTACATATCAGCCATGGATTCCCTTGTTCTCCCCCCTCCCGCCCCCCTCACCTTCCCCCCAGCCCGCCCCCCATACCACCTTGAACGCGCGCGATCTCGTCTGTTTCTTTTTTTAAACACAGAGTGAATCTTGGAAATTCTATTGGCATGCCATCACTTAGCATTCTGCCAGTCACAACTGAGATATAATCAATTATTATTTCCCTGCTCACACATCTGACGGACCACAAGTCCCAAAAACTATATACAGGTGGCTCATGGGAACATAGTTTTTATACACTGGGACATTTAGAAAACAGGAGTCCAGAAACAGAGACTCCTGGCCTTGTGATAAATAAATAGTCTGCTATTGCTTCTCCTGTTGCAATTTTTATGGAAGAAATAATAATAAGTTAATCTCAATTTCAGGGGTCATAAAATTAGGTACACAATAAGTAAATACCCACCCCCAACACTGGCCTGAACTCATGGGTCAAATGCTTCTATGATAACAGTCCGGACATATCACTGGGAAAATTGATGGTGACAGTCCATTTCTTCAAATTGCTGACAGTGCTTCCTGCTGCCAGGTCTTGCCACAAGACCCATCAGCTCATCTATGGCTTCAAAGATATCAGCACCTTGTTTGTGTCAAGCATGAATGAGAGCATCAAATTGTAAAGTGGTTCTGGAAATCAGAAGAGTCCGATGACATCAAGTGCAAGGGTCTAGAGATTAAATCCTCCAGAGTTCTTAAAACAAAGTATGGATCCATTTGTGTGTCTCTTGAGTATATAAAGCAATTCTGTAGCCATTCGCAATGATTTCCAGGTGATTTTTTTTTGAAAAGGTGATAGAAACACTTTGATGTTTCTGCTGAGGTCCTTGATAATGCTGCATATGTTGTTGGAATTTTTGAATCAAATAAATCTGAAATTTTGACTATAAATGTCATCGTGTGGCTGCTCTTCCGGGGAACATGCAACAGACTTCTAGCTGACAGAGAAGTATGAGAGTTCCCAAGTAATTAATACACTGGAGGATCTCACTAGAGTGCATACATGAAAATATTACAAAAATAGACAAGGGAAGGGATGGCTCAGTCAATAAAGTGCTTGATGTTCCTGAGTTGAAGCCACGGCACCCACATAAAAGCCAGTTGTGCTAGCATGTACTTGTAATTCCAGTGCTGGGCACCTGAAGACAGGGAGCTCCATAGGACTTGCTGGTCAGGCAGACTAGTCAAATTGGAAAGCCCTAGGTTAAGGGGAAAACCCTTTCTCATAAAAAAAATAAGGTGGATTGATCCTGATGAACAGACTGAAGCAGATTCCTGGTTTCTACACATATGCACACATACACATACACACATATATGAGCACACACACACACACATACACACACACACACACACACACACACACACACCCTCTGTGTGTACATATATACAAAATACTGAATAAGGTTTTGTTGTAGATCTAAGTTTTCTATTATTTTTAGTAGATATCAAGGAGCAAGATGCTGGATCTTATGCCATGCCTACATTTATTGACTGAAGGATTATTGCTGAGCTCTCTTCCAAAGTCATTACACTATTTTATGTGCCCAGTTAGTATTGAATGACAGCTCAGTTGCTCTGTATTCTAACTAGCATTGGGTGTGGCCAGTGTTTTGCAGATTTGGGCTGTTCTTTGCAGCTGGAGTTTTCCTGTGTGCCACCTGGCCCATGGTCGGGACAAATCTCTCTCACTTGCCAGTCCTGCAGCCACTTGGACCCAAGTAAACACACAGAGGCTTATATTAATGAAAACTGCTCAGGCATTAGCTCAGGCCTACCACTGACTAGCTCTTACATTTAAACTAACCCATAATTCTTATTTATGTTTAACCACGTGGCTTGGTACCTTTTCTCAGTTCTGCCTTCACATCTTGCTTCCTCTGTGTCTGGCTGGCAACTCCTGACTCAGCCTTCCTGTTCCCAGAATTCTCTTCTCTGCTTGTCCCACCTATACTTCCTGCCTGGCTATTGGCCAATCAGCATTTTATTTATTAACCAATCAGAGCAACACATTGCTGCATATAGAGTGATATCCATAGCAGTTCTTTGTAGCATGTATTGATAGCTTCTTCTTAGTATATGGAATTCACTCATGAGATAAATGCCACTTCATATGCTTAGCTCTATGTTTTCTTGGGTTAGGTGTCTCTTCAAGTCTTTTGCCTATCTTTTTGCTTTTTTCTTTGGAAACTGGGAATTGAACCCAGGGCTTTTTGCATGCTAAGCAAACAACTCTGTAATTGGTTCTTTTTTTTGGTGCATTTGATCAGTTTCATATTGTTGAGGTTTAAGTGCACTTTGTATATTTTGGATGACAGTGTTTTATCTGCTGCATCCTTTGAAAATGTTGCCCTGGTCTATGTCTTCTTTTCTCATACCATGGACATTGGTTTTCAAGAGAAATTTCCAGTCTTAAAGTTTAATGTATCAATTGTTTGTTTCATAGATCATGGCTTTGCTGTTATAGCTAAAATGTCATCTCTTTACCCAACTTTGTTCAGTTATGTTTTCTTATGTTATTTGCTAGACATTTTAGATGTTTGCATCTGAAATTTTGATCTATAATGCACAGTATATTGATCTTTGTTGGGTTAAGAATTTAAGGACTGAGTCTAGATTTAAATTTTACATTTTGATGTCTTGTTGCTTCCACATCATTTTTTTTAAAAGACTCTACTTCATTATAATCTTCATCAAAAATCAATCAACTATCTTTATGCAGGACTATTTCTGAACTACCCATGTACCTATTTGTATAAGTCATCCATAAAGAGAATCAACAACAACAACCAAACCCTTCTTCTTAAACTCTTAACTAATTAGAGTAACATTACGGAGTATCAGCTGAATGTTAACATCTTAAACTGCAAGCAAGAAGGAGAGAAGACACACTAGGAAGTGCATAAGGTTTTGAGGCCTCAAATCTTCCTCCAGTGATATACTTCCTCCAACAAGGCCACATCGCCTAAATTTACCCAAACAGTACCACCTACTGGGACCAAGTACTCAAATATCAGAGCCTATGGGGGACATGCTCATTTAAGCTACCATACCTCTCTACAGAACTATTGGCTACTGATAGACTCTAGGGGAGGAAGAAACATTCCCTACAGTTGTATAACTACTATGGAGCCTAGCAACCGCCCAAGGGCAATGTCAAGCCCATGGTCACACAGACTGTTCTGATTAAACTCAGTGACATATAAAGCAAAATAAAACGAAGACATGAATGTAGGGAAGGAATTTGGAGGAAGGAGGGAAGATTGTCAGAGATTAGGGAGAGTGAGTGTGAGAATAATTACAAAGTATTATTCACATATATAAAATTGTCAAAGATCAAATTTAAGTATTATAAAGCACCATCAATTTTCTTAACTAGTTGATCCATCAGATCAGCCAAGGTAATGGGCAACTTTCCTGAAATCATTTTTAAGAGTATATCACAAGTGAAATAAGAATAAAGCACAAATAAAAAAAAATCCATAAATTAACACAATAAGTAGAATGACACACTGTGGTTTATTCAGTATAAGAAGTAGTTGGTAATTTTTATTATTCAATTATCTAATAATTTTAAATGTTTTGTGCTGTGGGATGTATGGCAAATGTGTTGCTAATTAATCAATAAAACACTGATTGGCCGTTGGCTAGGCAGGAAGTATAGGCGGGGCAAGGAGGAGAATAAAGCTGGGAAGTGGAAGGCTGAGTCAGAGAGACACTGCCAGCCGCCACGATGAGAAACAGCTTGTGAAGATGCCGGTAAGCCACGAGTCACGTGGCAAGGTATAGATTTATAGAAATGGATTAATTTAAGCTATAAGAACAGTTAGCAAGAAGCCTGCCATGGCCATACAGTTTGAAAGCAACATAAGTCTCTGTGTTTACTTGGTCGGGTCTGAGAGGCTGTGGGACTGGCAGGTGAAAGAGATTTGCCCTGACTGTGGGCCAGGCAGGAAAACTTGAGCTACAAATGGCGTCCAATGTGGTGGCAAGAGTTTCCACCTAAAAACTGAAAAAAAAGATTCTAAAATGGAGCTAAAAACAGCTTCCTAATTGTCTCTCTCAAATGAGCGGCAGCTGCTGGTTTCAGCTACTGGTGGGTTCCTGGCGTGCATGCTCAACCTGCAGTATGGCGGGAATCAGGCCTCTGCAAGTGGCACATTAAGCTGCGTGGTGGATTTAGCCTTTGCAGGTACAAAACAAAAAAAGAGGTTTTTGGTCTACACACTGCTTGGATAAAAGCATAGACCCACGATAGCTCCCAGAGCTGGCGGTAAACGTAGCCATGTTGAGAAGCTGAGGTGGGTGGAGCCAGCAGCCACAGCTGCTGCAATTTAAGGCAATAGATTCACAATAAGACAGATTCAGATGTAATAGTTTACAATGTGTGTAAAAGATACGTAGGCTTGAAAGAGACAAAAAAGGTGATATATATAGAGAGTTATAGAAACAAATACATAGTTTTAAAAAATAAAGTCTTTAAAGAGACAGTAAAGGTAGTATAAAAATAAGCCACGTAAAGATGAATATTACACAGAGAATCTGGATTGTGTTGTCTTTGGGATTCTTAACTGCAGAGAGATATTTGATTGTAAAGGAAGCTGAGTTAAACCAATATGCATATTTTAAAGATATCTTGACTTCAAAATTTGGATATAAGGATATGTTACTTTGGAAAGGAGTCTCTGCTTTTGTTCCCACAGAAAGCCAAAGGCTATGGATTTGTTCCAAATTAAGATACATCAGGTTTGACCAGCCAAGACCCCCTGAAGGTCTCCAATGACACCATGGCCCAGATGATCCAACATCCAGAATGGTTTGAAGGCATCTGGCTCAGACAATACAGCCTCATGGACTATTCCATAATTCTAAAATTTTCTTTGTTTCCTCATAAGATACAGCGCCCCCTTCCAGCAGGAAGTAGTAAGAGAAGCTTCGCCCAAATTCCCAAATTATATGTAATTTTACTTTGTTAAGGTTAAAACCTTCCTTTTTGAAAAAAAAAAAGGGGGGGAAGTGCTGTGGGATGTATGGCAAATGTGTTGCTAATTAATCAATAAAACACTGATTGGCCGTTGGCTAGGCAGGAAGTATAGGCGGGGCAAGGAGGAGAATAAAGCTGGGAAGTGGAAGGCTGAGTCAGAGAGACACTGCCAGCCGCCACGATGAGAAACAGCTTGTGAAGATGCCGGTAAGCCACGAGTCACGTGGCAAGGTATAGATTTATAGAAATGGATTAATTTAAGCTATAAGAACAATTAGCAAGAAGCCTGCCATGGCCATACAGTTTGAAAGCAACATAAGTCTCTGTGTTTACTTGGTCGGGTCTGAGAGGCTGTGGGACTGGCAGGTGAAAGAGATTTGCCCTGACTGTGGGCCAGGCAGGAAAACTTGAGCTACAGTTTTGATTCTTACTATCTTAAACATTGATAAGATTAAAACCAAAAGAGACCAAAATAAATGCAGAAATAGCATGTTCACTGCTTAGAAGGCTTAGTAACAATAAGACATGATAGCTTGAATGAGATATGTCCCCTGAAGGTGATGGATTTGAACAGCCCAGTAAGTGGAGCTGTTTGGTGACATTGTAGAACTTTTAGGACAGCCTTGCTGGAAGAAGTATGCCAGTGGGGTGGGCTTTGAGAGTTGATAGCCTTGCCCCACTTACAGTTCACACTTTGCTTCCTACAGAGAGCTAAACATATGATCTCTCAGCTTCCTGCTCCTGCCACAGTCCCTTCCCCAACATTAAGAACATCTAGCCCCCTGGAGTTATCATGCCAAAATAAACTCTCCCTGGAGTTGTGTTTGGTCATAGTATTTTCACAATAGTAATAGAAAAGTAACTAATGCAGACATCAGTTCTTTACAAACTGAGATTCAGTGACCGTCTGGTCTACTCTTGCAGTAGTTTTGTAGGTATTGATGAATCCACATCGATATTTATAGGGAAATATTAAAAAGAATAAGGTGGGAGAAGTAAGAACACTTTATCTCAATGCTTACTATAAAGCTCATTTTGAAGACAACCTTGTGTTATAAAAGGATAGACACACTAGACATACAGATCAATAAAACTGATCAAAGAGACCAGGGGCATGCTGACAACACAAAAGTCAATTCATACTTACCAAAGGTGTCATGTGAGCAAGTGGGAAAATGATAGTACTTTCAACAAATAACAGTGAAATGACTGTTTATATGCAATAAATAAGCAAATGAACCTTGAGTCCCATTTTATATGACAAAAATATTAGTTATAGCCGGGCGGTGGTGGCTCATGCCTTTAATCCCAGCACTCGGGAGGCAGAGGCAGGCGGATCTCTGTGAGTTCGAGGCCAGCCTGGGCTACCAAGTGAGTTCCAGGAAAGGCGCAAAGCTACACAGAGAAACCCCGTCTTGAAAAAAAACAAAAAACAAAACAAAAAAAATATTAGTTATAAATAGATCACAAGCCTACATGTATATCTTAAAATTATAAAATTTCTACAAAACGATGGAAAAATCACCATAAAAGACAAAACAGAAAAGCACAACTCATATATAACAGTATTGATATATTGTACTTAATTTGACATCATCAAGATTAAAAGTTCTACAGGTGACAAGATACTTTGAAGCTTCTCTATATAAATTATCTATAATTATCTCATCTATAAAACTGTCATTGAAGCAATGCAAAAATCATAAAACCATCTATAGAGTCATGGAAATAGTGCTGATGAAAACTGAAAAGCCTATAACCTATTACCATTACAAAATACAGTTATCATATAGCCCAGAGATCCTGTACCTATATATACATCCTGAAGAAATGAGGCTAAATGCTTATTAAAACACATACAGACATTTTCTCAGATTCAGTCAAATAGTTCAAACTCACAAAAACTGAGATGTCAATCAACCTTTGAACAGATGAAGAAAATGTCATTTATCCTTCCAGCAAAACTAGCTTAAGAAAAAAAAAACATGCTAGGCTGGCATGTGCTGCATAGGCTGATTGAGAGAAACAAGTCATTAATGCCACACAGGGTTCTCCTTATAGGTAAAGACCACAGTATGCAAATCTCTAAGGACCAAATGCAGACTCATGGTTAACTAGTTTGGAAGATAGTAAAATTCTGGTGATGAAGGCACAGCTCTGTGGACCAACTTAAAAAAAAAATCTATGAAATGGATATCTCCAAGGAGAGAGTTATATGATACATTAATTACAACTCAATAGTGTTGTTATAAAATGATGTTCAGAGCCAGGTGGTAGTGGCACACGCCTTTAATCCCAGCACTCGGGAGGCAGAGACAGGCGGATCTCTGTGAGTTCAAGGCCAGCCTGGGCTACCAAATGAGTTCCAGGAAAGGCACAAAGCTACACAGAGAAACCCTGTCTCAAAAAACCAAAAAAATAAAAAAATAAAAAATAAATAAAAAAATAAAATGATGTTCAATAATGTTAGTAGACACATGAAAATTAAAAGCATAAAAAGCAAACACTGTATGCATCATAGAATGACAGGAAACAAAAGTGTGATAATAACAGGTACTGGTAAGACAAGACCTGAGTCACTTGGATTCCTAGCACTGAGTAGGAATGTAAACCATTATAAAATAAAAGCACATACACATACCTTAGTGTATATATATATATATATATATATATATATATATATATATATATATATACCTATATCCCTGAGCCCTGTCAAAGGATGAATATGTTGACAAACAGATGTCTACCTTCTACTTCCTAGCCATTAAATATTCCAGTCCTTGTGCCTATCAAATTTCCTTCTTTCTCAATTTCCTTCCTAAGTCAACTTTTAATCTACCAGTGCTCATCAGTTTATAGCTTAGAAGCAAACTCCTCAAAACCAGAATATTTTATCATTAACTCAACCTCCACTGATGTCTCCACGGCACCTGTTGCTCATTCAATGCCTCACTCATCAGAACACTAAAGACTGCCTCTTCTTCTATTCATGCCTTTCCTAGTAGCAAGATCCAAAGGGAAATGGCTAGTTCCTTTGCCAGAGATTACATCTCGAGTGCCTAGCACAGCTTCTGTTTGAAACATCAGGAAATTTGGAAGAATAGATATCTTTTACAAACATAGTATATTATTTACAAAGAATGCTGATAACAATAAAAAATATAAAGTCAATGTATATTCCCCTGATACACATGGAATAATAATTTAACAATGTCAGTAACTGGAGTGGAAGGGAGAGAGGTAGACTTATAGAGAGAGGAAGATGGTAAAGAAAGAATTTATAGCATTTGTTTGCTAGGCTGGGTCCAAGGATGAGTCAAATTCATTGAGGAAGTTCTGACATTCTTTTGGCTGCCATAACTTCACAAAAATGTCAAAGTAAGCAAGGGAGTCTAAGTCTTTTCGTGCTGCATTTATAATTTAGGTAAGTAATCAACAAAAGACAGAGTAAATTTGACTTCTTTTTGTGATAAGGACTGCCCTGATTGGTCATTATTGTCAACTTGATGCAATGTAGAGTCATCTGGGAAAAAGGAACCTCAATGAAAGAATGAATTACCTCAATCAGATTGATGTGTCCTGTCTCAGTTGGTGATTGATATGAGAGGGTCCAGCCCACTGTGGGCAGCACCAGCCCTAGGCAGTTGGTCCTGAACTGAACAAAAGCTAGCTGAACAAATTAACCAGTGTGTGTGTGTGTGTGTGTGTGTGTGTGTGTGTGTGTGTGTGCGCATCTGTGCAGATTCACATCATATACATATGTGTACATATATATATGGATGCCATAGGTAGATGCTGAGTCTTTCCTTAGCCATTTACCACATTGCTCTCCTGAGACAAAGTTTCATAGAACCTGGAACTTACCAATTTAGCTAGGTAAGCTGGACAGCAAGCCCCAGGAGTCTCCACCTCCAGAACCCTGGGATTACAGGGATATACCACTGCACTTGCTTTTATCAAGTTCTGAGGATCAAACCCAAGGCTTTTTGCGTGTTAGGCAATCATTCTACCAATTGAGTTTTATCTTTAGCTTTCTCCATTTTTAAAGTTAATTTTATCCTATAAGAGAAAAAAAAGTCAATGATCCAATACATACAGTTAACTGACCTCCTCTGTCTACCACAGTTTAGAAATTAGCCTGCATCACTTAGGCAGGAGAATAAAGCTCACCTGCATAAAAATATCAAATATAAAAATGGAACCAGTTAGTTAAAAGTGGGGTTCCATACAAATGAGTCCTATGGAGAAGAACACATGTGGGAACCCCTTTGGTAATTTTTAATTGAATGTGTAGTGTTTTGATGTGAAGTAATAGGTCGAATCCAACTTGCATGATCATGCTGGTAACTAAAAGGAAATTTGGCTTCTGGACCTGCAATTTATTCATTAGTAAGCATTAGCAGGCTTACTGTTTAACTCTTAGCCAGGTATTATCATAGAGGGTAAAACTGGGAAGGTTCCAGTTTCAGAGGCCTCACCAAAAAGTGAATTGTGTGTCAAAATTATGGATATATCATTTGATCAGATTTTATCCATGCCAATATTTATCCTATTCATGTTTCTGATGTGTTTTCTGCTTCTATCTGTATTTAGGAATAGGATACTTGTTAGTTGTAGGTGCAAGTTATTTCATTCCACATAAGATTATTGGGAAAATTAAGTAGAAGAAGGAAATAAATTTGACATTCGCAGATCAATGGCATCCACGGGATATGGCACCTGGCACTTTAATAATCATGCAACTGGATCTTACTAATATTTTCATGTAAAGTTAGAGTGTCTCCTTCATAAGATAAGAGATATACAGTCTCTCTTCAAATGATATCTCATAAGGACACAAACTTCAATGTACATATTTCATATTTTGCCATGCTGCCCACCATATTTTAAGATTTTTTTCTAGGGGACCAATGGACATGTGATTTTACTTATTTGTTAATTTTGGTATATATTGATGGCTGTTTTTCTCATGAGTCAGGTGAAGGGAACACAAACAAAGCTTTAAACACAGTCCACATGGTTCAGAAGAGTCTATAACACCAAATGAACATTGAAGATGTGCTGAGTGAAGGAGCAAATGAATGAATGAAAATACCTGCCTTCAACTTGTTCATTATCTATCTAGAAATGTACTGTCCAAGAGATGTCCATGGAGATGTCTCAGTAAAGTCCCTCCTGTACAGGTATGAGGACTCAAGTTCTGATCTCCAGGACCCATGTAAAAAGCCAACAGGACAACATACTTCTGTGCACGTGGGCAGAGAGGGAGCCAGATGAATCCTTGACGCTTATTGGTGTTAGCTAGCCTACATAGCCAAGTCAGTGAACTTCAGGTTCAGGAAGAGACCCTGTCTCCAAAAATATACATGATGATGAGTGCAAGAGAGGCAACGGTGGTGATAAATAAGAAATGCCAACCATGGGTTCAGAGATCTGAACACTTGGACAGTTGGTGTTGATGTTTGGGAAGGTTACGAAAGGTACAACCTTGCTGAAGGACATATGTAACTTGGAGTGAGCTTTGAGAGTCTCTAGCCCTCACCCCACTTCCAGTCTGTTCCACTCTCTCTGCTTCAGGTTTAAGATGTGCCTCCTGCTATTATGGACTCTCCCACTTGAACTGTAAGTCAAAATAAACTCTTCCTTCTTTGTCTTGCCTTAGTCATGGTGTTTTATCACAGCAACAGAAACATAACTAACACAACAACCAACAACAACTTCTGGCCTACACACACACACACACACACACACACACACACACACACACACACACAGTCTAATACATAGCCACTGAGCAGTTATAACATGGCCACTTTAAATTAAGAGTTATAAGTTTAAAATACACCTCAGATTTGACTAAGCATAAAAATGATAGAATATCTAATTAATGACTTTTGTACAATTAATGGCTGAAATGATAATATTGTGGGCATATTGAGTTTAGTGAAATATATTAAAATTAGTTTAACCTGTCTCTTTTTATTTCCACATTTTGTTAGTGTAGCTACTAAAATTTTAAGACCATAATTGCTTTCTATTTCTGTTGGTCAGCATGTATCTAGAGCCATTAAATCCTGGGCTACTTGCATTTCTGTTCCAGCTTCCTTATTAAAACAAGTGTTATTCATTCTCTTTGAGTTATCATAATGAGTTAGGTTTTAAATGCAGGGTTTTTTTTTTTGGTAAATGCAAATCTATGTGTATGAGGTTAGGATCCATCACTAATGCTTAGAAATTTTATGTGCACATACAAAATACTCCATCTCCAAAGAAAACAGGATTTGCTTTCACATCTTTCCTGGTGAGAAGTCGCAGTTGTTCCCTGACTCTATTACACAATCCAGTGTCGCGAGATGAGGTTGAGCCTCCTCACCCTGGCAACCAAGTATTCAAAGCTGTCCATCATCTGCCCTGACTTAACCCTATGCTCCTGCAGACACTCTGTCCAGTTCTCATTTCTACTGCATTCTGTAACACAGGAATCTAAGTATGGCTGTATTTGTGCTGTTATCCCTCACTTGAGATTCTATTTCCCCAGAAAACACTCTTGCCCAGTATTAGAGATTCAAGCTGTTATGATGTCTTGCCAAATCCCTAAACTTTTCCCACCCCACAGTTTTTGCTCCTTCCTTTAAATTTCAAAACACAAATATTCCATCTCATCTCAACATCATTTGGAGAACTGTCTGTTTTTCCACCATAGGATAGTTTTGCACCATGGGTACAAAGAGAAAAAGTGGAAAATTGAAGAAAAAAAAAAACTCTCAAACGTGGGAAAAGAGCTCTGTGCATCCAGGTCAAGTTTTTCAGCATTATGTTTAGCCACAAGAAGTTTCCTAATCCAAGGAGTTACAGCCAACCCCATGTGCTGTATTCTTTCTCCTCAAGTGCATTTCTGACTCAGTATCACATCCCCTCCCCACCAAAACAGGAGAGTTTCCAAGACATTCTCTGAGAACAGTTGTTGGTTTGTGTACAAGCATAGGCATGGGTTTATTTTTTATCTTTTTTTATTTTGGGTCTTTCCGAGGGAGAGAAGGAGGAAAAATAAGATGGGCCTCTAAAAGCTGTGTTTATTTATAATCGAACATATCCTTATTTGATAACAGATGATCAATTAAAGGGAAGTGTGAAATCTGAACAGCACTCTGTCAGAAAGCAAAGACATGAGGAGAGCTGACAGCAGTCAGCACTTCTTGCAGGCAGCAGGGGCCCCTCGGAAGCCTCCTCTCTTGGCACTGGGGCTTTGCTAAATCGGGCTCGCCATTTTTTTGCGAGTGGGAACAATCAGCCTTGTAGGTAGTAGGGAAGTATTATAATTAAATGTCCACCCACTTTTTCCTTTTTGATGAAAGGCTCCCATGAAGCATACTAAAATAGGGTGCATCAAGATAGATGAATTTTTGATGAGTCAAAGTACCAAGGAAACTGGCTTCTTACAGAAAGCAACTACCCCAATTCACAGAAAATCCTCTTGCCTACATCATTAACAGAAACATATTTAATGGTAATTAATACGGTGAAACACGCAGGGCACGTCCACGCCATCATTATTTTAATTGGCATCAGTGGTAAGGCTCAGCATGAGCTAATTTTCAGGAACAAATTAGAATATGGCTAAAATGCCAGTTGGGTGAGGTGGTGCAAGTCGTAATCCCAGCATTGGTGAGGCAAAGGATCACTGTAAATTTGAGGGTGGCCTGGCTTACACAGCATCCTCTAGGCCAGTCATGGCTACATAATAAGACCTTGTCTCAAAATAAAAAAAGGGAAAATGAATTATATAATAGGTGTCATAATAAACAATGCATTTATTCAGCATAATATTCTTCTGAAAGCTGTTTTAAATCACCAGATGAAAGTTAGACTGAGAGTTTGGTTTTTTTTCTTGAGGTAGCCAAGGGCTTTAAGATGTTACTTATCACAAACGCCTGGGAAAAAAAATTCCTTGGCAGGTGGTTTGTGTCTACTCTTGATAATTAATGACAAAGGCATTTACTGACACCGTAGTAAGGGATTTTTTAAAATACTCATGTGAAGGGTTGAAGAGATGGCTCAGCATATGAGCGTATACTGATTTTTTAGAAGACCTAAAGTCAGTTCCCAGCACCCACATCAGGCAGCTCAGATCACCTAGGAGTATCGTGCCAAGGGACTTGACGCCCGCTCTGGCTGCCACAGGCAACTACACTCAAATGCACAAACTTCCAAACAGGCATGCACAGATACACATAATTAAAAATAAATTTTAGAAATTAAGTACTCATGTGCAACAGAGTCAAGGAGCACTCTGCTTGATCAATGAGTCCAGACATAGCCACAAGCCAAAGGAGAAAGGGAACTAAGCCTTCTAATGTTTTCCTTCCTGTAGGACAGACTGGCCACCAGCTGTACAGCAAATGCTGTTAGAGGAGATGAAAACAAAAATTGTATTAAGATAAAATTCATGTTCTCAATAGATATTGTTTGTGAAAGGACTGAGCGTTAATGTTTCTCCAACTCACCATCAGAGTGACATCAAAGTACTTGGGATCACAATTCAGTGACTACATTTGCTACCAATGGCCAAATTAAGATGACTTTATAAATGCTACCCTGTTGATTCCTTGCTAACATGGTTTCTTATTATATTCCATACCACGGCTCTGGGGATTCCAAGAGACAATAACTAGTCTGATATTCCAAGTATGAAAAGTTTTGGATTTTGTTGAGTTCAATGTAAGATACAATTAGCAATTGTGGGTTCTCTCATTACTGGTACCATCCAGGTTTTTATTAAAAATCCTTCCACTGTATCTAACTGTAGCATGAATTCTAATTGGTCTTAATAATAAAAACCCAGAGCCAGATATCAGGGTTAATGCTGAAAGATCAGTAAAGGAGCCAGCCACTAGAGAGACTTCTTATTTTTACCAAATCCTCGGCCTGAAAGGGAGCCTAATTCCTGTCTCCTCCTGCCTTGTATTCCTCTCTCTGCCCATCCATACCACTTCCTGTCTCCATCTCCCTTAGTGCTGGAATTAAAGGCATGAGATCCCAAGTGCTGGGATCAAAGGTGTGTGCCACCACTGCCTGGCTCTGTTTCTCTTTTAGACTGGATCAATCTTGTGTAGCCCAGGTGGCCTTGAACTCACAGAGATCTGTCTGCCTCTGCTTCCTCTTAGATCCTCTCTATTTCCATACTTAATCTATCACTGTTATTTTTCTCTCTTTCTCTTTAAAAAACAAACAACAGAAATAAAAACAAACAAGCAAAAGAACAAGAAACACACACTCACATACACACAAACCCTCAAAGGAACCCAAAATGCACAAGCAAAAGACCAATAAGACAAAAACCAAATGCGAAAACTAAGCAAAATGAGACAAAAGGTCTACAAAAGACACCAGTGAGTTTATTTCTTACTCCTGGGCATGGGATTTACTCTTGTGTGGTTAACATTCCCACTGAGACTCTAGTGGAGAAAATTATTTTTTCTTTCTCAGATTTTTCATTCCATGTTTAGGGGTGGGAACCCACAGCTTCCATTTCTTTATTCAATACCCAAGGCACCTGAATCTTTCCTTCTGTGCTTTTTCTTCAGCCCCTTTCTTTTCTTTCTTTTTTTTTTTTAAGTTATAGGTCAGCCATTATTTACAAAGTTCCTTTAACCATACAAAGTTTGTCTTAGAAGATCTGATAGGAATTCTTTTTAAATGGGCTTTCTTCTCCCATTTAGGTCTGATTTCAACTAGTTCACTGATTTTAGATTTCTCTGACAAATATAGTGGAGGTCTGAAGACCTAGATATGTTGAAAATAGCTTTTTCTCCAAGTCATTTAGAACTTAAGGCTCCCTGCCCTGCTATATCAAATGACGCAGCTTGGGAATAAGATGGGTGTATGTGCATGTCAGTGTGGGGTGTTGGGAGAGAGAGGGGAGGGGACTGGTGAGCTACCTACACAAGGAAAATGCAATGTCTTCGGAAACTAATGTGTTTAAGCTCTCCTATTTCTCAGAACTCTCACAAGGCCCTTGTGTAAATTAATTCTTGTGAAAAAAAATTCCTATGGTAAATTAATAATGGTTTTCTTTCTTGCTTTCTCTAAGTGGCTCTTTTCAAAACAAATGTTTTTCTGGGAGATAAATGTGGAAGTGTTTTTGAGAAGGAAAGTGGATAAGCAGTTATATTAAAAAAAATTTGTTTTGGTACTTCTTAGAAAGCTACAAAGTTCTCAATTGACAAAAACAAAGGAGGGACTTTAGACATTACCTTCTCTAAACTCCATCTAGGAATGGAAGGCATCAAGGGTATACCACTTTTTAAACTAAAATTTTAAATACAATAAACTAATATAATGAAAGAAGGCGGAGTTTGAACACAGATTCCTTGCATAAGTGGACAGTGCTTTCCCAGAAGGCATGGGCTATTACATGAGCATCTCAGAGCCAGGTGTAGGATTCCACTCTACAAATCATTGGTCAAGGAGGCTCTAAAGGACCCCAGAACCACACGGTGGGCAGCAGTTCATGTAGAGAAACTTAAGTAGTCAAAACAATGAGGACAAATGAATGTGCTGGCTTAGGTCAAGGCTCAGGGAACGTGGGGGAAGAAGGGCTGGAAGGACAGTGTGAGCCTGAGGATGGAAAAGAGTGCTGGGATATGCTGTCTCCTAGACATGGCATGGCTGTTGTACTCCCAAACTCATTACAGCTGTGTTTTGTGACAGGTAGGACACAAGATCAAGTCAGCGAGATCAGTCAACATTCCAGCAGGAAGTGGTTGGGGGTGATGAAGGTATGAGGGGGATGTGTTAAGAGGTGTTCAGGGCAAGTAAGGGGGGAATTGGGGTACATATGATCAAGATACAAGGTATACATGTATAAAATTGATAAAAATAAATAAAATATATTCCTAAAATGAAAAAAAAAAGATAACGATGATGAAATCCCCATTGGAGACACAGCAGACAGTCAAAAGCTGTACATGTTTGGCTATTCTTTCTGCTGAGCTTAGAGTCACCCCTCCCATTAGATCTACCAGGCTGTACCATTACTTTCACAAAAGAAGAACACAGTAGAAATGCTCAGGCAATTTCTGGGTCTGAGCATTAAGAGAAAGGCTGTTCCCATTTCCTGTTTCTTGCTTGCCTTTGTTGAGGCAGGATAGGAACAATGGGAAAATGAAGGGCCCATGAGAGAAGAAAAGAGACTATCACTCCCTCAGTCTGGTTGAGGTCTCTTATGGCTGAAAGTTAAGGATTTCAACACAGCTGACTTAATCACCTAAAATGTCTATATTCTGCTTTCTGAGAAAAATCTCAAAATTCAAATCGTGAGCCATATTCATGATAAAAAAAATATATGTGTTGGCTAGGGAGATGGCTTTGTGGGTGAAACTCTTACTATGGTAGAATGGAGAACTAAGTTCAGAAGCCCAGAACCCACACAAAGCCAGAATGTAACCTCAGCACTCCTATGACAAGATGGGAGGTGGAGATGCTATAATCCTTGCCTGGTGTGCACCTCTGCTGATCTATGTTTTCTCAGTACCATGTTATCATATGTAAATCTGTACAATGTGCTTCATAAACCACTTTACCTTTACTAAAGGAAAACTCAATAGGTAAAAATAAGTTGAGCTGGGCATTTGTTGTGCGTGACTTTTAACCCCTGCAGGCAGGAGACAGACAGAGGCCGATGGATCTCTATGAATTCAAGGCCAGCCTGGTCTACAAAGGGAATTCCGGGACAGCAAGAGCTATATGTAAGACATTGCTTCAACAAAGCAAGACAAAGCAACATGAAATATATCTGAGCTGGTAAAACAGCTCAAGAGTAAAGTTGTTTGCTGCCAAGTCTGAAGACCTGAGTTCCAGCTCTGGGACACAAATGGTAGAAGAAGAGAACCGACTTTGACAAGGTGTTCTCTGACCTATACATGCATGAGCATGTCTCTACACATACCCACCCAACACAAATAACTGTAATAAAAAATAAAATACCCAAATATTTTAATTACTCTTTTCAACTTAGATATAGATTGCACCCTTTCAACAACGGAGCTTCAAGAGTCACAGAAACCATCTCTTGAGCTTTTAAAGACACTTCCATGCAGCTCCTAAGAAGAGAGAAAGTTCACCTCTCCAATGTGTGATGTACCACTTTCTGTTTTTTCTTCTTAACCAACCCCACCTTGGCTTCCTACTGACTCACCATAAGTTCTTTTCTATGGTATTAATCAAGACCCCCAACCTCACCTGGATAAAAATCACTGGAAAGACTTCCTCAGGCTATATGCCCAGTGATGTGTTTCATCCACCATTGCTGCTACTGTTTTGACCCTCTTAGAACCTGATACCTATTCTGCAAGAAGTTCAAGCCACATGGAAAAGCCACATTTGATCTCTATTCAACAATGCAGACCTCTCAGTTGGTAACTAGCATGCATGGGCATGGGAACAGGCTATCTTGTGTGTCCAACTGGGGCAAATAGTTGGTAGACTCTATCCAGCTAACATGTGAGAATGACAAATTACTGAGAAATCCTAAACAAGAACTGCTCACCTTTGTGCTAATTAAAGATGAATGAGTGACTGTAACAAGTAGTTGCTTTAAGCTAGTCAGTTTAGGAATTATTCTGCATAGTAAAAACTCATTGAAACTGAAAGTGACTTAGACCAGAATGTCCCCATAACATCAGAATGGGATGGAAATACAGATACTATACAGCTCTCCATAATCACTTTATTCTGTGTTAAGGGGATATTCAGATTTAAATAAAACCCATTCTCAGTCTCCCAATAGCTCATAATTCCAAAAGCCTTTACTCTTTAATGCTAACATGGAATAGGGAATTCTCAAAATCCTTGAACATTTAAAACAAATTCTTAGAGCTCTATCTGCATGATAGTGAACCATCATTTGGTTAAAATATTAAGGCAATATTCATAGGTGTTCTTGAAGGCAGCACTTTAGCAAAACCACATGAAAGGAAGCATTAGGAAAACTTACTTGAAGAATCTCTAGGTTAAAGTAAAATAAAAAATAACTTTTAAATGGGTAGAGTATTCAGAAATGTTAAAATCTCCAAGAGGAGTTGTCCATAGAACTTTTAATAAAGTTGTTTGGGGAAATAACTAGAAAGACAGGGGATATTAAAGGATGTAGGAAGGAACAGGAACCATCATTCTGCAGTCCTGATGAAGTCTCGCCCTGGCTGACAGTTAAGGATTCTAGCACAATTAACTCTTGCTCTGGAGGCTGCCCACAGAGCCAACCTTCCTTTTATATGGAGATTTTTCAAGTAAGAATATAAAACTATCTATTAACCACACTTAAGCCCTGAGTTAATTCATATTCATGCCTTTTGAATATGGCCAATACTACTTTACAATCTTACTGGGAAATCTCACAGACAGGAATATCAGCTCCATTTCTGGTCAAAGCATTTCTGAACTGTCTTGTACAACCAATCCTAAACATGGCGCCTCAGGAACCACTTAATGATCTTTGAGTCCCTTACTCACTCTTTGAAATGTGACTCCAAAATAATATACGTGACTATTGTAAAAACATTTAAGAGAAATTCTCTTTTGAGTTGCCAACACCCACATGGCGATGCTTACTATCCTTTTAAACAACTCTATTAACTTTGAAGGCTAAATCTACTTTAAGAGCACTTCCTAATAAACTCCAACTATGCTCATAATGACTGGCCCAATCATTCTTTCCAACAGTGAAGTCAAGTATCTAGGCTTCCCCTGAGTAGAGGTCTCTGAAAGAATTCTCAGGGCTACAGCACAAGCTGTGTCTCTGGCCCCACCCACCGCCTCTTTACAGTTTGATGGATGTATTATTTTCCGGTAGGCAGCATAAAAACAAGGTTTTCATAGACAGATTAAACTGAGAAATTGGAATAAAAATATGCTATCTACAGAAACCAAACTTTACTTTCAAAGTATACCACACAAATATTTCTGCCTTTCCCCCATTATTTGGTGTGGCTTCAGCATAGAAACTCATTTTTAGACAGATGTTTTACAACTGTCAAGGGCTATGCTCAATTAGGCATCTCTTTGTAAAAACCTGCCCCTGCTCTCCTTGAGAATCACTAATAAATGCTTGAGGAAGGAACACGTGAAAGATGAAACAAAACTGTATCAACAGTAGATCACGGAATCTGTTCATTAAAAATTATAGACCTGAATTCAGTGCTGACACTAACTAGACTGGTTTCGGTTTTATAACTTTATTTCCATAAAATGCGCATTGGAATAATAACACTTGCACTGTCTCATGGAGTTCCTGAAAAATTCAAAAGCGGCATCTAAGCCAGAGGTGGGCATCTTGGAGAATGGCACCATCTGAGCAATCAAGTATTTGTCCATTTATTTTTCATTTTCTAGCTATAGAGACTAGAGTCAAGCAGGAGAGTTTACAGTAAAAATGCTAGCTACATATATTTACATTAAACGTGTTTAAAAAAACTGTTACTATGATTCTAATTTGAGTTACGATTATTTTTCTCACATATTTTTTTATGAGCAATTTAGGCAAAATAACCACATTTCACTTCAGAGCTCGTGACTATGTAGGAAGAGGTGGCAGTCAAATGTTTAATCACCAGTAGGAAATGGGCACAGAAGATCCTAATAGATACTAGTCACTATAACTGAGACAAATGGCTGAGCATGTTAGCATACCATTCTAATCTCAACACCTGGGAGACAGTGGCGGGTGGATCATGTGAGTGTAGGGGCAGCCTGGTCTACATAATACATTCTAAACTAGTCAAGGTGACATAGGGAGACTCTGTTTCAAAAGACAAAAACTGGTACAGACACACTGCTAAGTGGTAGCCAAGAAAGAGCACTGGCTTATGAACCTGGTAAAACACATATCCCCCTTCTAGTCTCTGGTTCCTGGCCTTGGGAGTATTGCTGCCTTAAAAAATTCTTCAATTCAGGCTCTCTACTGAGCTGTGTTTTGATACCCATGATGTGACAGGTTCAACTCATTGACTTCTGAGAATCTCTTATCTACAACCCTTCATAATTCTATTAGCAATCTGCCATCCTGCTCTGAAAACCCTGGGGTCATGATTACATCTACAGTTGCTAAGCAGAGGGAATTATGGTTTATCACACCTCCTTCCCCTACACCACTATTCCTACTTAATTTTTCACGGGACTCTCAAAACCTGCACATTCTACTGTCTTGTTTTTTATGTAGTGTCACATTGTATATTCAACAAAGCAAGAGGGAAACACCCATGAAACCCAGGTAATAAAACACATGGCATGGAGTATTTGATAAATTAAAGCCAGAATGGTAAGAAAATATTTACCAGGACAGAACTATGTATTTAGCTTGTTCTTTTATATAGCACCAAGGAAATGGATATTTAAAATTTGAAACAACAGTGAGCACAATTTCACAGATCCTTATACATAAATTGCTTCTTTTCAAGCCACTGAAGGGTGGCTTATACCATTTGACTCATATACCTCCATATTACCTAGGCCCAACTCTGTAGCATTTGTAATATGCTGCCAATTGCTTTTATATGAGTAGAAATCAACTGTAAATGGAGAAGGGAACCTTGTTTTCCTGGATTTGAAGTAGCTACAGCTACAGCACACTTACCTCCACAAGTCTGCCTGTGTGCTCATGAAATATCGCAGCATATTCTTTGATTTCCTTTTCTCGGCCATTCTTAGCAGCTTCAATGAGAACCAGGAGTGGAACTGTTGTGTCCAAGAAAGAGTCTGATACATGATCTATAATAGCTTTGCGGAGCTGAGAAGAAGGGAAAAAAATGCCTTTTATTTACAAGAAAAAGTTCATGTTATTTTCTGGTCAGGATCGCAGTGGTTCTAAAAGTTCATTTTACACATTTCTTAAGCAGTCCTGACAATCATAATATGTGGCACAGTGTGTAAACATCCTTTACAAGCAAAATAAGCCAAATATTCAGGATAAAAAAAATGAGGTAGCAGTAAGTCCCTTGCTCCCAAAAGCCACTCATTTTTTTTTATCATACTATATTTAGCACATAATTCAAATTATAAGTGGTAATTCAACATTTTTCCCTCAAGGAAATTACATGATTAGAAAGTCCAGCATGTGTACAAATAAAATGCACATATTGTATTTTAATAATTACAAAATTATAAAATACATTCTAACTTATTGGAAAAATTGATGATACATTTTGATTATCTAAATTGTAGACTTCATGGTAATTAAACCAAGTGAGACCACAAATTGCACCAGATGATAACAGATTAATAGAGCAAGAAGAATAAATGAGTTTGATGTCCAATTTTCTCCATTTGCATAAATTGTTCTTGCCCTCACACCTTAAATTATTAAACAACTGTAACATTCTGCCACAATTAGTTCTTTTAAATTAAATTACATGGAAACATATAAATGACTTCAGATAATTGCTGTACTCAGCAGAAATTTTCTGAGATTTAAAAATGGCATTGAAAATTAATTTATTGTATTTCTAATACTGAGACTACAGGGATTACAATATCCTGATATTGTACTCTAAGAAACATCAATGGTTATGAAAAAGCCTTAAAGCTTTTAGATCAACCTGCTCATTTAGTTTAGTGACTTCTCTATAAATAAAAGGATAAGGATCAGATAAAAAAAAAAACTTGTAATTTGACATCTGTGAGGGTTATATGTTAGGGTACTTTTAAAACCAGTTGACTGCTTAGTTTTAAATAGTGTAAGAATTTCTATTGGTATAGTTTCCAGGTCCAGAAAGATAGAGCTTCATTTGTACAAAGCACTATCTTGCTGGGAATATAGCTCAGTGGCAGAGCACTTGCCTTCTGTGTGTGAAGCCATAGGTTCAATTCCCAGCACTTCAAAAAAAAGTGCTGTCTTTCTATAAATATGTAGGGACAATCAGCTTCTTGTATAAAAACACCTCCACTCATATTGGTAGAGCTAGCTGAGAAGCATTATGAAGTTTTCTAGCTCCCAATTACATCATAGACTGCAGGAAGGTCCTCAGTGAAACTTTCTGCTCATTATGAAGTAGGTTAAACCACTATGGCAACAAATAAATATTTACTGGGCATCTATGACAAGGTGTAGAAGATGAGAGGTCACAAGGCAAGGTGATGGCCCTAAATGAGTGAGCAGTGTGTTTTTAGTTCATGAGGAATGGATCAGAGAAGTCAGCGGCACAGGCTAGAGTTACAGTTGGGAAGCACATGCTGTGTCCATTTTAGAAACAGAGGGGAGATGTATTGAGGGTCTCAAGAGCAGGGAAGGGTTTGTAGTGACAGCCCCCCACCCCATTTTTTTCGGGAACTTGTAACTTGGCTGTGAGAGATACCTCTTCACCAGAGTTCATCTATGGAGGTCAGAATATTGGAGTTTGCTCAAGCAAATAATACAGACAGAACCTTAATGACAGGTACACAGTGAGGAGACATTCAAGAGCACAATTGGGAACACCAGCATTGTAGACAGGTCCATGGAAGAGCAGGACTTAAGGAGGCTGAGAGGATGGCCAAAAATAAAGAGTACAAATTACAAGAACTAAAGGACAAACTTCAAATAAATCTCAATGTGGTGACTCTCCAAATATGTACATCCTACCAAACAGTTATCTTCACCATCCCTGTGAACTCTTTTAGATACCTGACTCTATCCAATGAAACAAGTGTTTCTGAACAGCATCTCAAGAGCTAGGTATTCTGAGAAAGGTGAAGAGGAAAATGTATAAACACATATAACCTAGCAGAGGAATGTGAGGCATTAAACACTGCAACAAAGGAAAACCAGGAGACTGAAATCTTATGTGTGTATGTGTGTGTGTGTGTGTGTAGACATATATACATGTACGTATATGTATGTAGTACACACATACATACATATGCCATATATATATATGTATATATATATATATATACTTTGAAAGAACTGAACTTATAAAACAGAGATTTGTTTATAGAGTTTGATCTCTAAGAAGGTTATGGGTGAACACAGCAACCGCAAGCTTTATATAAAATCGGTTATAGAAATCCTACTGCTATTTCTTCAAGGGTGATTAGGATACAAGAGAACAGAGATGCAGGGTATAAAATCTGATTTTTAGTAATTTGACTGTGAGATAAAGAAGCAAAATTTAATATTAGCTACCTTGAAATGCATGCTTAAAAACAGGCTACTTTTCATAAATGGAAATGATATAGTCCCTGTCCACAACCAAACCTAAAATGTCACACTGCCTTCCTAGGGTTTTTCAAATGATATAATTTTTTCCATAAAATCTAGAGTCAGAGACTGTTGTCTCACATCGTCAGACATTTATTCTTTTTTAATCTCATGACAGAAGGAATTTGTCAGAAATTTGTGACATGTGGCCTGAAGCCTTTAAGAGCAGGCCTTATTTTCTTCCAGAAAGCACTTTAACCCAGGCAAATAACAAACTGTGGAACTAAACATCCCAGAGTTCTCTCCAAAGTCTATGCCTGGCTCGTCCAATGCAAACCCTTTATCCGGATGCTCAGGACCAAGGTGAAAGCTGACCTCAGAGGCCTTCAGTATTGCACTGCATATCCCCTAGATCAGTCTGCAATCTCAGCTCCTGCCGTGGGCCTCGATACTAGGTCCTCTGAAGACATCCCATGTGTTCCTATGCGTCTTCCTGTTATTCGGACTCAGCGCTCACTCTAAGTCTCTGTGAGGTACTCAGGTAACGCACAGCTGCAGCTTGCAAGATCTAGAGAGCTCACATCCCTGGGAACAACCATAAACAGTGGCAAGAGCTGCTAGATTTGGCTTCCACCATTGGCCAGACAACCTGAAGAGAAGTTCTGATTCACAGAAGTCCTCAAGTCCCTGTTGCCTATAGCTGCAGCCTCCTGTGCATACCCTCTCCTTTCCGCCTCGCTTGGTATTTACAATATATACATATATTGGAACCACCTCCCAAATAAACTCCCTGCACTGAAGTCTAGAACTAAGTGTCTGGTCTCGTGAACTAGATCCAATTAAAAACAGGCACCTTCCTCTGTTGGCAATGCCTGGTCATTCCCCTCTAATAGGTTCCATGTCTTCATATGCTAATCTTTGCAGATCATACTCTGTCACATCTGCTTTGCACATCACTGAATGTAACTCTGTCAGGCCCTACATTTTGCTGACCATGAAAATAGGATTATTATGGGATAAAACTAGCCAGGTGGCTAGGGACAAAATACAGAAAGTCTAGGATGTTCTGTTAAGCAATCTTCTTCATTTGTCTTGACAAATTCCTATGAGACATTCTCTTTATACCTTGTCTATACATGTATTAATTACCTAGACTGTAGCTTTTTTATTTTCATGCTGTCTTCCTGTCCAGGGGCTTACTATGTTTCTTTCACTTGGATGACATAAAAAAACTTTCTAAACAAGACTCTAACATGTGAAGCCATAGTGATAAAATTTGAAGTTAGTGGGAAGCCAATAGGAGTTGTGGGGTATGAATTTTCAATAAATACTTGCTGTGGTCAAGCATGAATGATGTCGGAGCAGAGCCTAACTGAGGGGCTTTCTATCTTTTCTCACTATAGCTTAATAAAAGGCTTTGAGGCATCATCTTTTTTTATTTCCTGCTGATACAAGTGGTTTAGTATCTCAAATAAAATAATATATTTCTCTACAATTGAAACACAAAAGTGAAAGCCCCATGTGGAAACTGTAAGGAAGCCTACCAGATTTATCAAATGAAGGAAAAGAATAAATTGTGAGGGGAAGAGGCATACAAGGCGAAGAAAGTATTTCAGAAAAATATTCCTCCTTTCAAAACATCAGAAAAACTCTATTTGTGTATACAGATGCCATTTTAATCTGAAGTAAGTGAGAAAAATATGCTTTGCACAACTCGGCTGATCAATAAGAACTAAATCAAGTAACAATTCAGTGTCTAGTCACTGTGCCAAGTTTGTGGGATGTGGTCTCATGAGAACTTAATATGTGGATGATGATTGGTCCAAGAGCCGATAATAGCTTTCCAAGTGTTGTGTTTGAGCTGCCAATGTGAGAAGCAAAGATGCCTCTAGCCAGGCAATCAAACAACGAAATAATCAGTCGGGGGCACGTGCTTCTTTTGTTTGCTGTTGTCAGAATTCTATTTTAATTGCTAAAGTATATCATTACTTTAGCATCTATCAACCGTAATGCTTTCTCTTAGTAATATAAAGAAGGGAGGCTTTTATCCCGCCTTTAGTAAAATTAAGTATGTCTCATTCTTCACAAGACAGCAGAAGTTGAATATATTTGGATGTTTTGATTTTTAATGAAGTAACAAGTATTTTAAAACATTCTTCATTTATTGGGTATTCCAATAGATAAGTAATTAATTCTCAAGTAAATAGTAGGAGGCCAGGTGAAAGGATAACGAAAAGTAAAGTTTTGAAAAATGTGTAAAAGAAATAATGAGAAAAAATGGATGACGGTAAAATCAGTGCATATGGTTCCAGGGTTTTTGAAAATCAGCAAGTCATTTTCCTTGTCCCCTGGTGTGGTGATTACACACATGGGCTTTAGTTAAATTGTACCTGGGATGGAACCATGGCTCTACCAAGTAAAGTTTAGCAAATGGATACACTTGAGAATTGATATAACACTATAGCATTATTTCTTTTTTCAAGGATGAAGTCAATAACTCAAAGAATACACTTATTAGAAAGTTCTGCAAATATTCAGCAAATGAGAGATCTGATCATAATTACCATTAGAAACATTTACAATCCATTGGGAAGAAAATCCTCCCCAAGAGAAAGAACAAAATACAGGCAAAGAGGGGATGGTTATTGTGAAAGAAGTCCTTGTGTTTTTTTTAATATTTTTATTTTATAATTAATTTAATTTTACATATCAGCCACGGATTCCCCTGTCCTCCCTCCTTCCACCCCCCAGTCTTCCCCCCCAATCCACCTCCCATTCCCACCTCCTCCAAGGCAAGGTCTCCCCTGGGGATTCAGCCCAGCCTGGTAGATTCAGTTGAGGCAGGTCCAGTCCCCTCCTCCCTGCATCAAGGCTGAGCAAAGTGTCTTAGCATAGGCCCTAGGTTCCAAAAAGCCAGCTCATGCACCCAGGATAGGTCCCGGTCCCACTTCCTGGGGTCCTCCTAAACAGTTCAAGCTCATCAACTGTCTCACTTAACCAGAGGGCCTGGTCCAGTTCCATGGGGGCTCCTCAGCTATTGGTTCACAGTTCATGTGTTTCCGCTAGTTTGACTATTTGTCCCTGTGCTTTTTCTATCGTGGTCTCGATATCTCTTGCTCATATAATCCCTCCTCCCTCTCACCAGTTGGACTCATAGGTGGAGTCCTTATGTTTTTAAGTGCTCTCAGAAAATAATAGGAATTCCTGCTGGAGAAAAGAGCTCAGGTTTGCTGGAAGGAGTAGTTTCTGTATGATTTTGGAACTCAGGTAACTTAAGATGAGAAAGAGAAGGCCAGGAAGCAGAGAAGGGGCAGAGTGCAGGATGCCATGAGCCTTCTATCAGTACACTAAACACGATGAGCTTGCAATTATGTGCTGAAGGAGGAGATGGACATTTGCTGAGAAGTTAGTAGATCCTTCTATCAGAGGTGGGTGGGTGTGTATCTCTGGTGAGGAGGAACTAAAGAGATTAAAAAAAAAAAACCCTAAAGAACAAAAATGTTGTGATCAAGTCACAGAGAACGGAGAACTTCATGCCAAGATCTTTGACTCAATCCCTAATAAACCAGGTGAGAAAGCCACAGAGCAAGAAAGGTGAAAGAAAAATCCGACTATGTCATATGTTAGAACATTCCATCTTCATGCTCTACCATGTCAAGTGGCTACTCTTTAGACATTCCTAAGAAATATATGGCTCCTCTTACAGACTCAATCATTCTCTGATCTAAAGCTAAGGCATTTCTGTTACTGATGAAAAAGTAACGGTTATGAAATGGATAAGGATGGATGAGCAAAAAGAGAGGTTCTTAGGACGTTTTACTAAAAATAAAACCAGTTCTAGAACAAGAGGTGATCATTAAATATTTCAAAGGCAGTTTAAGAGCAGGGCTTTGCTTTTGTGAGAAAAGAGCATATGTAAGGTGCTTAGAATAAACTCTTCAATGTTGAAAGCATAAAAAGACGTAGAGATTACTCATTTCACTGTTTCGATTTTTTTTTTCTGAGACACAGTGTCATGTATTCCAGGCTGGTTTTAAATTTGTTTATAGCAGAGGATAACCTTGTGTGTCTGATCATTTTGCCTCTTTATCCTGAGTGCTGATTTGACAGATAAGTACCACCATGTCCAGTTTATGAGGAGTTGATACCAGAGCTACAAGCATGCCAAGATAGCACTCAATGAACAGTTACATTCCCAGACCTCAAGTATATACACAAACTATATACCCAAAATATAGACCTCACAGTGGGAAATGAAGTCATCTTGGGTGTGGGGAAAGAGTAGTTGGATAATGAGAATTGGAGCAACTGAGAGTAGCCCTGAAGATCACGGGTGTCTCTAAAGAGTCCACTTCATTTCATGTCTTCACACACACACACACACACACATACATACACATACACACACACACACACATACATACACATACATACACACACATACATACACACACACACACATACATACACATACATACACATACATACACACACACACATACATACACACACACACATACATACACACACACATACATACACACACACATACATACACACACACACACACACACACACACATTCTCCAAATGAAAAAGAGCTCCTGCTTGGTCCTTCATTTAGAGTGAATTTTATGGCTGTGTTGAACCTGTACAATGCAGAAGAAACTCTGCTCTTCAATTTGGATCTCAACATTCATCCTGAGCCTTGACATGGTTGTTGGTTTGCTGCCGCTATCCCAAGTGAAGACCATGTGGAAAGAGCCCTGACGGTCCCCAGTGGTGGCACTTGGGATCACAATGGCTCCTATTTATGGTGGTTCGAGAAAGAAGAAACCAAAGCTGTGCTCCGGAGCACAGCTGTTCTCTACAAACTGAAATGACTAGGAGGAAGTATTAGCTGCCCTGATGTGGCAGTCTGGATCTCACCAATGACAGTGAGAAGACAAATCATGCCTGATTGCAAGATAAAATATAGGACACCTGGGATATTTTAATTTGAAGTAAACACTTCAATTTTTAAACACTTTTTAAAAAAATGAAAGTATGTCCCATGCCACATTTGGAACATAATTATGTTAAGACATATTTGTTGCTAACCTAAAATTCAAACTTAACTGGGCATGTTAAGTTTGATTTGCTATATCTTCTAATTCAATGTGTAAGAAATTGCTTTTTTCTGAAGTCCTTGAGAAAAATAATAACTGTTAAGGCTGGGGAGGTATGAATGTAGATTAGCATTTTATGTGTGGATTTGCTGGTAGCAAAATACATGGAAGAGACAGGTACAAGAAATACTGTGGTTGACAGCTATAGAAATAGTTCTTCTAAACCCTAAGAAGAGCAGGAGGGTTAGGAGTTCTGAAGAAGAGCTAGGAGGGGGAGCATGTAGCTGAGCTGGTAAGTGTTTTCTAAGCATGCAGAAAGATCTAGCTTCATACCTAATACCTCAGAAAAAAATAACCTAGCACGGTGGTGTATCCCTGTGACCCCAGCCCTCGACACTTGGGACATTAGACATTTGAGGCCAGCATGGAATACAACAGACTCTGTATCAATACAGGGGTGGGAAAAAATCCTAGGGAAGACAGAAAATAAAAATCATACAAGAACGAAGAAGGCCAACTCTGAGGGTCCACATTTCTGGGTCCTTGTCTAGGTCTTGACTCAATGCTCCTTGCTCCTTAGTCCCTGACCACACTGTCTGGCTTTCCCATCGGTGTCCCAAAGGGGCTGTGCTGGTATACTCTTTTGGCTTTTACATCCCATAATTCTAACAGCTGACAGCAGAAAGAGAATTCACGTCAAGGCCCTAACGCTGAGAAAACATGATTTTCACAGACTTTAAAATTCTGCTGCGACACAACCTCACTATCTAGGGATCCTTATTATTCTGTATATGGATCTACTTCTGAATTAAAATATGGCCCACATTTCTCTAATTCTTCCCAGCCGTTTCTCTAACTCTTCCCCTTTAACTAAGATAATGTATAGCATTAAAAGCTTCTGGTTAAAAGCCTTTCCCCCTGCTTTTATGAGTTAATGGTGACCATGTTATAGCTGTCCATAAGAGAAAAATGGTAATTAACAGTGAAAAGGAGTAGGAAGCAAAGGCCTTGGAAATTGGCTAAGTTTCTAAGCAGGGATGGGAATTAATTTGTGTCCCAACACTAGGCTTCTCAACTGCTTAGTAAAATCCTTTCTGATCCTCTGATGCTGGTGACTAATGACCAATAGAGTGCCTTAAGAGAAACTATCTTCTGAAGCACCCACAAATCATGAAGAGAAAAAAAACTGAAACTACTAGATCTTCTCTGCATTAGGACAAGACATTTGGTGTGTACTTGTCTCAGTTCACTGTTGCTGTTACGGGAAGTCATGACCAACACAACTTAAGGAGGACAGGGTTTGTCAGGTTTACACTTCCTCATCACTGTTGATTGTTGAAGGACATCAGGACAGGGACTCAAACAGGGCAGGAACCTGGAGGCAGGAGCTGATGCAGAGCTGTGGAGGGATGCTGCTTACCAGCTTGCTCAACCTATATTCTTAGTGAACCCATGACCACCGGCCCAAGGGTGGCACCACCCACAATAGACTGGGCTCTCCCTCACTGATCATTAAGAAAAGGACCTATAGGCTTGCTGACAATGCGATCTTCTGCAGGAGTTTTCTTAAGTAATGTTTCCTCCCCTCAGATGCCTCCTACTTGTATCAAGCTGACATTAAAACGAGCCAGCACATGAGCCGGGCGGTAGTAGCACACGCCTTTAATCACAGTACTTGGGAGGCAGAGCCAGGCGTATCTCTGTGAGTCTGAGGCCAGCCTGGTCTACAGAGCAAGATCCAGGACAGGCACCAAAACTACACAGAGCAACCCTGTCTCAAAAAACCAAACAACAACAACAACAACAAAAAAAAACTAACCAGCACAGTACTGTCTGAAAACCAGCTTACCATCATCTCTAAACATTGAGTGTGCCAGACAGTCATATATACTAATTTTATTTTATGTGGAAGTGAATGTGTGTACATGTGTACATGTCTATTTGTGCACAAATGTGTGTGTGTATGTGTGTGTGTGTGTGTGTGTGTGTGTGTGTGTGTGTGTGCTGCACATGCATGTGAGGTCAGAAGGCAACTTCAGATGTCATTAATGATGATCCACACACTTTTCACTTGTGTCAGAGCCTTCCACTACAAGGAGCACAGCAAGTAGTCTAGGCTGACTGGGCAGAGAGGCTCAGGAATCCACTTGTCTCCCTCACCCCAGCTCTCGGATTACAAGCCTGCCCCACCACACCTGGCCTTTTCCCAAGAGGGTTGTGGGGATTGAACTCAGGTCCTCTTGCTTGCGAGGCAAGCACTTTACCAACCAAGCCATCTCTCCAGTGCAGCAATATGCATGCACTTAATATCCAAAGCCCCATTTCACATTGTTAATTGCATTTCACAGGTTCGGAGATGGCCAGGAGAGATGGAATCTATGCCCGAGAACTCCTGTCAGATGAGGACAGAGTCAAGATTCAATTGTAATTCTACATGACATTAAGGCGCATACTTTTTCTTCTGTCTATTTGCTGCAGAACATTTGAGGCATGTAAATGTGGAGAGGATAAGCTTTGCTTTTGGGTTTCCTCTTCTATAATTTTAAAAGACCCAAAACAACACACAGGACAGCAATGAATGACGCTTCTTTTGCTTCTTATTCCTGCCCGGTGCCTCCCTTTCCTCTCACCTGTCTGCGGAGGTCTCTTGTCTTCTTGCTCATGTTGTCTATGGCGGCATTCAGGGTATTACTCTTCTCTGCTTTTCCAGTCTGCAAGGAAGCACAACACTGACATAAGCAATGCTACCAAATTACTCTTTATCACTTAGCAATTTGCTTTCGAAATTTCCTGAAAATAACAGCTTGAAAAATTCAAGAATAGTTTTCAAAACTGCTATGACAGTGCATATGATTCATGAGCACTTCACTGAAACACTAAGTAGCACAGCGATTAAAGCGCACATTATTTTCTTCTTTGAGCGTCTGTAATATTTCTGATACAGGGTTTGATCGTATTCAATGTGGCAGCAGGCAGAGCATTGTCTCCACCAAACTCTGATCTTCATTCTTAACAAGTCAACTCCTTAACCGTTAAGCATGCAATTAGCTTAAAAGCATTAGATGCCCAATTTGTCAACTTCCGTGGGAGTTTCTGAAGTCATTTTCTTGGTGTATTGTGTAAGTTATGCAGAGCCATATTGGAGTTTTGCTAAACACTAAATAAAATATGCAGTGCAAATTCATACAATTTGCAAAAGTTGACCACAATTTTAGCTGACAATATTCCAAGAACAAATTGTTTTAAGTGCGAACTGGATGCTGCTTTTGGCTCCTTAAGATAATTTGTGCAACACGTTTTCATTCTGTAAGCAGCACAGTTCTCTCTGTTACACCCTTTAACCTAAGAGCTTGGACTTCTTTTCACATGCAGCGTCACCTTGGTTGACATTTGCTACATATTATTGTTGTGGGAGACAACTGGGATGAATCTAATCATACTTTCTCAGTGATACCTCCCAGAAAAGGAGATTGGAAAAAAAATCATTATGTGTTTCACCTCTAAGAAAATTGCTGCTGCTCTTAAATTAATAAACTGCATAGGGCTCTGAAAGGAGACTTTGAAAATCAGCAGCTGGTCATTGAACTGCTAGAATGGACCCCATGGAAAGAGACACTGAAGCGCAGCACGGACGAGGAAGCACATCAAACACTCTCTCCCTAGACCAAACTCACAGAAAAACCGATGCCATCCAATAGAACAATGTCTTAACAACAACAAAATCAAGATCATCTATTGTACAGAACAGATGTACCTGATTCTCCTGGTGCCCTGCCATCTTCTCAAATACTACTCTCTGAAGTGCCACAGTTATAAGGCTTTCTAGCCCTTTCCCCAGTTCTTACACATAGGCACCTGTTAAAATCCTTGCTGTTCCTCAGTCGTTTCCAAAAGAATTCCCTCAATGTATAGCTCCTCTTGAAACAATTCCCATGATCACAGTGAACTCTTACCTCTCTTTGTTACATTGGTGTTTTCCAACAGGCTCATTTCATCTCTATGTCTTCACAGCACCCTTATAGTAATTACTTGTAAGGGAGTTATTGAACCGGTTTGATGAGTACATAAATTAACAACTTCATTCAAAGTGCAATATGGTTTAATTAGGGCTCCATAACAAGCCAGAGAGGTAGTGATGAACTTGGAGTTTACCAATCAGCCAGAAGACACAACCAAATGACTCTTTAGCAATTGCTGGTACCCACTAAACTACAACACATAGATGGCCAAAAATGGCCATCACTTGAGAGCATGCAATACTCTGCAAAATGTTTGGTATCCATGGTCATATATCTACTAGATTGTACTAAAAGACATGGATAATGCCTAAGGAACAACAGCAGAGATCATCTGCTGGCCTCTGCATGTAGATACATGTGCATCATCATAAACACACATGTGCACACACACATAAAAATAAGAGATTTTAATTAATTTTAAAATATATAAAATGTGCACATGATAGAAACTTGTCCATAGTAAAAGAAGAGGGGAATGAAGGAAAGCATAGTGGGATATATTTGTGTTGGTTCATTTAATGGAGGAAAAAAAAAAGGTCTCAATACCAAAGTGATGATGAAGAATGTATTCAAATGAAACTTGTGATTACTTTAAAAGCTCTACTTAAGCAGTCTTTATATTAGCAACAGAAAATTATGAAGTATTAAGTCAGGGCTACAAAAAGCAATGGTATAAACAGATCTACAATGGGCCTAAATGCAGTTTCTAATTTTACCTAAAGAGCCTAGCCTCTATTCTCTAGCCTTGTGCATTATTAGCTCTTGGTTATGTCTTTTTCCATTTCATGAAGGTAGCGATCACCCCACATGAGCAGGAGTTAGGACAGAGATCCCCACGCCCTCTCACCCCCTGCCCTGGCATAAGGAATTATATGAGAGACTCCTGTTGTGTTGGCTGTAAAAGAAAAAAAAAACCTCACCAGCTTCTGTGCTGTGATTCATCAGAACAAGTAAAAGATGTCAGCCTGCCTAGACCTAGCAGCAGACACACACAAAGCTTTAATAAAGGGTGATGGGAGGTGACAGCATGAGAAGATTCAATAAGGACTTTAAAGATAATTTCCTAATTTCCACCCAGAGCTTAACCCTAGTTTAAAATATTTCATTGGGTCAAAGGCACTTTGTTCCCTGGGTAGTAATAAATAGACCCCAATGCTACAGGAATTATTAAATTTTCTTTTTTATTCCCTCCTTTTATCTCCCATCCCCAATACCTTTCCTCTTTCTCACCCCCAGGTTTTTATTGGGTTCTTGCTCTATTTATCCAGATTTATTTGGCTTCAGTTGAGCCATTTTATACCTCTTTATTCCTTTTGCATGGCATAAAAATAAATAAAGCAAGGAGAAATAGCCCTGTCCTGCTTAAAAGCACCTCATTCCTTCTGTTTTCAAAGCCTTAACAAATCATCAAGCAATGAGCTGGGGCTAAAGGCAAGTCCTGTGTTCTGAGATCAGAGATGGATAGGGCAGGATATTAAAACACAACCATAGATAACAGTCAGGGCCTGCCTATCACTAAGTGCTCAGAAGAAAAGAAGCCCCTTTAGAGAACCCTTGACAGGATCCATCATTAAGTCAGCACAGCCCTGCTAATGGAAAAGGAAGGACTTTCAGAGAGCATCAGGGAGAGAGACACTGGGAAATATGGTAAGGATCAGCACTGTATAGAGAAAAACCACACTCACTCTCATCATTCAGTGAACTTGCCATAAGGAAAGGCTTTGTTGAAGAAGACAGTCTTGAGCATGATTTTCTTCAGTAAAACATCATTAGAATCACTTTGTGCCTTATATAGTCTCAATGTCATCCAAGCTTGTACCTGTATATAGTCTTAACCAAGAACCTTTCCATCAACGCTCTATTTCACTAACTATAGTTAATTATCTCATGATTCTGGTACAGTTGTCTACACCTTTGGAAACAAGCATATGAATTAACTCTCTTTGATTTGCCCCAGCCTGAGTGTACCTGTTTCCTACAAGGGACTCAGCCTGGGAGAACTTTCTAACGCTACATTATTCAATGAGTAATAGCCATTTATCATACATAGTCATTTTAACTTAAATATAAACTTAAATCATACAATATTAAAATTTCATCCCCTTGGTATCTCCACTTAAAGTATTAAAATTTTTGTGTGTTTGGTGGCTGCTATACCGAATACCATGCATATGGAACATGTTCCTTACCGCAGAAGGATTTGCAAAGGAGTGTTGTGTTAAATACTTACTTCTTGGTTGCATACAAGTAATCTTTAAATGACAATCCAATATACTAGAGAGCAACCAGGCAGTAAACCAAACTGTCAATCCTCAAGCGACTTAGCCTGAGTAGAGAAAGCTGAGATTTAATTACATCTGCTCTTTGCTTTAAAATTCTTCCCTCCATCCCCATTGCTGCTGAAACTCAGAACAAATCTGGGATCTTAATGTCTAAGGTCTTACAAGGACTTAATCTTGGATTTACTCCTAACAAATGATGAGACTTCTTTATGAATCCTTTGTTCTAGAGAGTGCAATCACAACTCTGAAGTGCCACTTACAAGAAATTCTGTCACTTCTTGCCTCCTGCTTTTCTCAGTATGGATATCTTTCAAGTTATAGCTCAATTAAGACATTTTAAGGAGAATGTTGGGGGATCTTCTCAGCTGGCGTTAGTCATTGTCTTCCATCATCCTTTCTTACACTTCTTGGGTTTTTTAAATAGCATTTGGTTTAATAAACAGACTAAAGTAATCAAATCTTTATGATCTGTTCTGTGATGGGCACTGCATAAGGGCCAGCAATACCTTCAACACCATGTCTGCCTCAGCAGAAGACATAAACACAGACACAGCATTTGATAGATACATCTAAGACAGTCTAGAGATTGATTAGATAGCACTCTCATTAAGCCGAGGGGAAGGAAGGATGCCCAAGGAAGCGATAAATGAGTACTGAAGAATATTTGGGCGTCAGGCAAGTAAAGATAAGAGCAAAGGACATGGGGAGGGGATGGGCAGCTTGAGCCAAGGCCAGGATCTTAAGGAATATTTGACAACTAGCATAAAAAGTGTGAAGCTTGACCTGTTGGCCTTTGCCACACTAAGAAATGAAATTGGTCCTACAGACAACTGAGAGTCATACAATTTAATCAAGTGAGTGAAACGGTCAGGCCATTATATCAAAGGGGCTGGAGTCTGCACAGTGGATTTGAGGACATCGGAACACAGGCAGAATTAGAATTAGATGGTCACAGCCAAAGGCTCTAAGAGGGATGAGATGTGTTGAAATGAATCCAGTGATGGTCAGGATAAAGGAAAGTGATGAACTCGGGGCTCTGTTTGAGTAAACGAGGTACGATAGGGACAGGCAGCTGCTGGCAGGTGAGAGGAAGACAGCAATCCATGCTACTATGCAGTGATGAGTGACTGGTGATGGGGCCGTGAACTGAGATGCTCAGTTAAAGAGGTGAAGTTGGTCAGCACAAGGATGTTCATTTCAATAACAAGAATTGGGTCGCTGCTTACTTGGATGCATCACTCACAGAGCCATTTTTATCCCCCAGGTTTGGAACTTTCCTGCACATATTTTGATGCCCATATCATAAACAATGCTTGCACATCGTAAGTGTTCCAAAGTTCTTCATTGAATAATACAGAGGTAAAGCAGTCCATTGTCAACAAATCCCATAATATTGTTGTGCTTCAGTTTCCAAACATGAAGGTTTGCCCCTAAACATCCTTATATTCCTTTATGGTTTTCAAAGTCTATGACAGGACTACATTTTTTCCCAAAAATTACAGAAGAGTATGCTTTTAGTTAAACAATTTCTTGTACAAACAATCACTGAAACTGTGTTGAAACATGTGTAACATAAACTTGAAACAACATAAATGAAATTAGGCATTTGAACATGGTAGTCATGAGGCCCACCCCTAAAAACAATGAAGCCCAAATAGTAAAAAATGAGGATTTAAACACCAAATTCTCAAATTCATAACCAAGTAAATGTGTTAATGTAGAAGTTCCCTGGATATAATTTAAACAGCAAGAAAAATTCTTTTGGTTGTTGTTTTGTTATTTTTTGATATTATTTTATGTATGCCATTTTTCTCAAGCTTTGAAATGAAACATTTCCCTTTTAGTGTGAAATCTTTATTTCATGGTGAAGATGAAATATGATGCCCTTAAACTTAGTTCTTCTCTGTAGAAATAGCTTTAAAAATATTTTATGCTTAACAAATAGCAGAGGGAACAGATTTTAGGCCACATTTTTTAGGAATGAAAGATATACAAATAGACAAGCGTGCAAACTGAAACCTCCTCTCTTAGAATCCCACTGTACTGCAGCATGTCAGGAAGACGCCTTCACTGGGATACTGAATAATCTTCCTGAAGCCAGCACTGTGATATGGAAATAAACGTAAAACAAACCAAACATCAACTCTGACATTTGAAATAGCTTAACTTTTAAAAGTAACTGTATTAGAGTAGAATGAGACAAAGACACTTGTAGAAGAGAACAGGAAAAAATGCTTTATGGGAGTAAAATGATTAAGACTCTTTGAAAGAGATCATCAAAGGACAGAAAACAAAAATCACAATTGCACCAAACTATAATTTAGACAAGGACCTACTACCAGAAAATGCAACAACAACAATAAAAATCTGAACAAAAACACCCAAATAGCCCAATTAAAAAGTGGACAATAGGGCTTAGAAGATGGCTAAGCTGTGCACCTATAACCCAGTTCTAGTGAGTTCAGACATAGACCGATCTTAGAAGTTTATTGGCTAGCCAACCTGTGAGGTAGAAAGATGGCTAGACACCTCAGCAGTTATGAAGAGCCAAAATCAATTCCCAGTACTGATGATGGCAGCTAACCACAGCCTGTGACCCCAGCTTCAGGTGATCCTATGCCCTCTTTAAAACTCCATGGGTACCTCATGTGCACACATGTGCATGAGTGCATGTGTGCATGCACCCACACACATACAATTACAAATTGAATAGAAAGTGGACATCAATCAAAAAAAGATGCCTACTGTTAACCTCAAGCCTCCCCGTACATACACTGTTCACATATACATACTATACACTCAAAAATAAATAAAGGAAATACAAAAGTTTCCAATATGCCTACATAATTTCTCAAAATAAAGGAAGGAATCAATAAACAAATGAAAACAATAAATAGTATTTAGCATCACTAAACAATGGGGAAATTTGAACCAAACAGCAAAGCCATATAACCTCACACAAGTTGGAACAGTTACTACAAAAGGACAAACGATAACAATGTTTCTGTTAATGTGGTCGGGCAGAGAATCGATAAAACTGAGGAGAATATATGTTATTATAAGTCACTATGATGAATAGTACAGGGGTCATATAAAAAATAAAATTAAATTACCCATGTGATACAGAAATTCAACAACTAGGACTATCTAAAGGGAGTGAAATCAATGTGCTGAGTCTCATAGAGGGTTGGTTTCCAGTGGCAGGGGTGAATGAGAGGAAGAGAAAGAGAGGAAAGGCTAACCAATGGGTCCCAAGTTATAGTTAGATAGGATTAAGGATCTTTGGTATGCTACTATACAGTAGAGTAAATCCAGAAACTAATAATAGAGTCATATTTCAAACAGCTAGAAAATTAATTTTGAATATTCTTACTATACAGAAAAGAAAAATATTTGAGGTACTAGACAGGTTTAGTCCAACTTAAACACTATAAAATATGTACATCAAAGTATCTAATGATATCTCACAATTGAAGGTTTTCCAAAGGCACAGAGCAATATCCAAAGACAGTACACATATTAACAGTTCCTAAATGGTTTTTATAAGACTCACATGGAAAAAATATAAAGATAGAAATAATCATATTATTTAGTCAAAAGAACATCTGTTTTCCAAGGGATTTTCCACTTTTTATGTTAAAGTTTCTGTCATTTCTTTCATATTTTATAGTAACCTATAATGTTCTCATTTGGCATATCAAAATAAAGGGAGACCTCTCAGTCTCCAGGGGTGTGTGTTTCCTTTATTGTTGCTTCTAATTTATTAGAATAGATATGGAAGACCAATTGAATGAAAAATGAAAAATTACCATGTCAATTTACAAGAACAACAAATGGAAATTCTGCCTTGGTTTATCTTTCTTAGAGTGGACAATATATTTCCTACCAGTTTAAATGTACTACATTTAAAATGTCATTAATTGGTTGGTTCAATCCCTCATACTGCAAAAAAAAATATTAACTTGATCTCAAAGTTGGTAGTGAGCAAAGTAACCACATGCCAAATGTGTAAACTGAGCTTCTGACTATTCATCTATAGGGCAATGATAACAGCATTTACAATGTGGGGTAGTTGAGAATTCAGTGAAGTAATGTATGCAAAGAATGTAAATCAGTAACTTTTTCATAACTTATATTTAACAGATTTGTTATTAGCAGTCATCTAAGATGGAGCTCATAAACCATTTTAGTCCCAACTAGATTTCCATCAAAGTATGGGTACAATTAGTACTCAGTCTGTTAATTTGAGTAAGACATTGATTGGGGGGGGCGGCTTTTGTTTAGTTATTTAAGACATGGTCTAACTATATAAATCAAGCAAGCCTCAAACTTCAGATCTTACTGTCTCAGCCTCCTCAGTTTAAGGATTACAGGCAAATGCTACTATACTCAGCCTTGAATTTTACAAGAGTATTTAAGGAAAGCTGGATGAACAAATGGATACACACAATTCTATCTTGCTACTCTGAAGGAAAGCTTGCTTGTGATCACCGGAAAGGTTGTAGACATCTTGGCACACAAGATGTCAAGTCCTTGAACATTATGAAATCATCAATGGAAAATAAATATAAACAGCTAGGCCAAAGTTCACGTATCTTCTAATATCAATTAAAGGTTAAACTGTATATCCTGTCTACACCGACATTTCAGTTTCCCAAAATTCCTTTATTGAGTCATCATCACAAGATGTTGACACACATCTCAGAATGAGGTCAGGCTCATTCTAGAAATCCTCTGGGTTTGGGTGCCTGACCCCAGCAGAGAGCCTTGGGGACATTGTGCCTCTCCCTACAGGATTAGCTATGATGGGCAGGAAGGAAGTGGAAAAGCACCAGAGCTTAGGTTGTAAATTATACTAAGTTGCTATGGCACTTTATCTACAATATGCAAAGTCACTATCAAAGTCCAATAAATAATGACATTGGAAGATGTGCAAAAGCCAAATACATAATTTTCCAACTTTTACACAGAAAAGTTAATTATAGCCATCTTCCTATGTATGTTGTGCATTGGGAGGTAGACAAACACAGCATCATTGGTTTTGTTATACATTCTTTTCTGCTATCCTTCCTGATTTCTAAGTCTTTACCCCCATTTTTTTCATTTCCTAGACCTTTTTTAAATAATACTCAGTATGCCAAACTTTAGTCAGAAGAGGGCTTTATGAAGTCTGAATTATCAACAGTCTAACAGAATAATTCCATATCCTGTATACATGAAATCGAAGGCAGATCCACATTCACCATTCAGGAACCTTATCATCAATGTAAGTCTGTGTCCTGAAGACATGCTCATATTTTGATATTTGACTACTAGTGTAATGGATAGATATTTACTGAGTAACATAAATATTTTTCCATCACTGGTATCCTCATTTAGCCTTTTCAAGGTTCATAACTTAAAAAATTGAAGATACTACAGAATGCAGAGAAGTTCTACAAAGACAGCCTCCACTTAAAAGAAACTTGACACATGGAAATATTTCCTTCAAGATAAGTAGGTAATAATTTTATCTATAATAAGGCACTTAAGTGTGTTTTACAGCAAGTTCTCTTGCCTGTTCAAAGCATCATTTTGTATAAAAGTTGATGTGTTCATATAATTTTTTAACAGAAAAAAATTCATGAACAGTATGTAGCTTATTGTGTAGTCTGATACAACATGGACTCAAAGGGTAAAATTTCAGTTATCAATAGTTCATGCTCCAAAATTATTTTCTCAGTATTCTACTTTCAAACTCTACCCACTATTTGAAATTCATAATTTACCTTCATTTCATTTAAAAATGTAGCCCTAACTAAAGAACAAAGATGTACATACAAAGGGTTGGTGAGATTATCCAGTGGAATTCCATCTCCAGAAGCCATATAAAGGCAGCAGAAGGAAACTGACACCTGAGAGATACCTTCCACCCTCTACACATGGGCCATAGCATATCATCTACCATAGATCATAAAGCTGCACTCACACACACAATAAGAAATGATCTACCATAGATCATAAAGCTTCACTCACATACACAATAAGAAGTTCTTAAAAATTAGAACTAGGATAAATTCACAGAATTCCATGTCAATATACTTAACCATAATTACAGTTTTCAAAAATATGATAAAAGTCAATGATACATCTGTGGATGAAATGTTACATTTATGATCATAAAGCCACAAATGTCAAAAAAAATGTATGAACTATGGTCAAGACTTTTTGGAAAGTTAAATAGATTAAAAAAATGTCCCAGATTACCATTGTCATCCTTACTCTTACACCCACCAATGTGGTAAGGTATTACTAGTCTCACTAGGAAATTGTGTGTTAAGGCTTGAATGTAAAATGTCTCCAGGATGCCTCACATGTTTGAACTCTAGGTTCCCATGTGGTGCTGTGATTTAGGGGTCTGGTGGAATCTTTAGAAGTTGAGGGTTAACTGGCATATGCAGGTCACTTGAGTACAGGCAGTAGGGTAAAGCCTGGCCCAATTTCTAATCTAAGCTCTTTGCTTTCTAGTCTACTGAGATGTGGGCAAGCTCCTGCCACCATAGAAGTGAATTGCTCATACATACCTTCTTTCTCTACCATACAGGACCACCACATTTCTTCAAGCCAGGAACTGAAATAAAAACCTGCCTCCTTGTGATGGTTTGACAGAAAGTGGCTCCCAAAGTCAGTGGCACTATTAAGAGGTGGAGCCTTATTGGAGGAAGTGAGTCACCATGGGAGCAGGCTTTGATGTCTCCAGTGTTCAAGCTACTCCCAGTGAAACAGTGCACTTCCTGTTGCCTGCAAGATGTAGGACTCTCAACTACTTCTCCAGTACTGTCTGCCTGCAAGCCACCATATCACACCATGATGATAATGGCCTGAACCTCTAAAGTATAAGTAAGTTACCCCCAATTAAGTGTTTTCCTTTATAAGAGTTGCGATGGTCATGGTGTCTCCTCACAGCAATAGAAACCCTAACTAAGACTCTCCTTTAAATAGTTCCTGTTGGGTATCAGGTCATGGCAATATAAAAAAAAAAAAAAACTAAGACAAAAATTTGATATCAAGAAGTGGGGCCATTGTATGGTTTTGGGGGCAGGGAACATGGAAAAGTTTGGAGCTTGAGGCTAGAGAAACATAAGTGCTACAAATAACCCTAAGATAACTAGAAAAGTATTGGCATTGATTGTCATTTAATGAACAGTTAGGAGAAGATTTTACTATGTAAAATTAAGAGTAGTGTAAAATTGTGTGTGGGGGGGGGACACAAATATTGTTGCTTTACTTTATTTGCCTTTTAAATGTTTTATTTTAGTGTTAAGTTTCAAACGCTACCCTAGGAGAATCTCACATGTTAATCATGTGTTTTTGAGAAGAAAAGTAGAAGAGAGTGTTCTTATAAACTATGTAGAGTACAGGAGTGAGAATGGAACTCACTTCAGTCAATCAAAAGGAAGACAAGGACATTTGGGTCTATTTAGTGTGTTGCTTCAGACTTACAAAGAGCCATACTAACAGCATTCTAAAACTTTAAAATTCACACTACAGGGCTGGAGAGATGGCTCAGAGGTTAAGAGTACCTGCTGCTCTTGAAGAGGACCCACATGACAACTGATAATCACCTGTAGCTCCAATACTAGGGGATCTGATGCCCTCTTCTGGCCTCTTTGAGTACTGCACACATGTAATACACATACATACACACAGGTTAAAATATTTGAACACATAAAAGTAAGTAAATATTTTAAAGTATTAAAAATAAAATAAAAGTCAAATTGGAACTTTAAAGAAAATTGTTCTCAGACAAGTACAAACCTGTTTGCTCCTCCACAGAGACAGCCAAAGGAAAGGAAAAAAAATAGTTTGGTTTGCTGGAGAGACAGCTCAGTGGATAAAGGTGTGTGCACCCAAACCTGATAATCTGAGTTTGATTGATTGCTAGAAGCAACATGGTAGAGGTAGAAAAATGAGTCCCACAAAGTTGTCCTCTGACTTCAAGGCATGAGCTGTGGTATACGTACACACACACACACACACACACACACACACACACACACACACATACACCAAATGTCAATTTTTGGGGAGGGAAATAAGTAAAGGGGGTGTTAGAGCACCGGGAAACTTGTAGGATACAGACATTTAGGGTAATATCACAGACCCAAGAAGGAAACCCTCTACCTCTTCCATGCCATCTCCCTCGTTCACCAGTTTAAACCAACTTAAAACCAAAAGAGACTTTGCAGTCTGGGAAAAAGTAACAAAGATATCAGCAGCCTCACCACTACCTTGGAGACATCCAGTCCCACCACTAGGGTCTTACATAGTTCTCACTGACACTAAGTACACCTCAGTGTGCTGCCTACAATCTTATCCAACTGCATGTCTGGAAAAAGAAGACAGCACTGTATCCTCCTTGCTACAGCCAATGTAGCTATGCACTATCCCATCTTGATGCAGGAACTGCTGCTGGAGTGTGTCCTTGCACGGAGGTGAGAAGCCACAGCGTTCCCCAGGCCTCAAGGATGTGCTGCTCCTGAATCACTTCTGCCAAGTGAGCCATCCCCAGCTTCAGCATCCTCAAGCTGAACTTCTGTTATTCCCCTACCCCACAGGGCAAGGCTCTACCTACACCCTGATGCTGCTATGTCCTGACCACTGGGGATTAAGCTGAGGCTGTGCTCTGACAAAAGGACACAATACTTATCCTCCCACAGCAGACAGAACACTGTCCTGTGCCGGTACTCCAGTGGTCCCGTGTCCCAGATTTTCAGCGCAAAGCCTGGTCAAAATGGCCACTCCCATGCTCTGAGAGACAGCACTAACTGAGCTGAGCTATCCCATTTGAAGGACAAATGATCCTAATCTACTGCTTCCTTGGAGCATGATCAGTTCACTATAATCTGCATGCTTGCAACTCCCCCTCCTCAAGAACTACGCTGTTCTTTATCCTCAGACCCCCAAGCAACAGCTGTGCTTGACCATGCTCAGGTCTTGGCTAATTGCACACTGCCTCTGAGAGTGTGACACGTCCCATCACCACAGTGTCCAGAGTCACCCTGGACCTGAACCGTAGGGGCAAGTGACAAGCCACGACTGAAGCATGCGGTTAAGGTGGTACTGGTGACTAAGGACAGTCCTGTCTCCAGTCCCATCAGCAACACTGGAAATGAAACAGCCCTGGGTCTACAGCATGGGGAGCAGACATGGGCAACAATAAATGAAGATTTATTGAGTGATTCCTCTACAGAAAATCAATGTGCAGAGATTTCTAAAGTCCTTCAGTAAGCTTTAATTAATGCTAAGGAACAGAGCCTGAAGAATACTCACGTATCGGAGAAGCAGAAGTAAACAGTGTCTATTCAAAGACAACAGGCGTCTGGAATTCATACATCACCAAGACCTCCTGTGCTGGGATTATTTGGATGTGATGTTCAGCTTTTTTGACCTTTGTGCCTGGGCGTAAGGGGGTGTGAGTCCATTACGTGTGGATATAGATCGCACAACTGCCCTAGTATCATTTCTGTTGATGTGATTTAAAAAAAAAAATACTGGGCCAAAAGCAACACAGGGGACAAATTTGTGATCCACAATTCCAGGTTACAGTCCACTGTGGCAGGGCACTCAAGGTGGCAAGAACCTGAAACAGTTGGTCACATCGTGTCCACACTCAAGAGCAGGGAAAAATAAATCTGCTGTGTATGTCTAGTTCTCACCTTGACTCCCCCGCTATAGTATGGTCCAGGGTCCAAAACCAGGTGCCATGCACTTTTAGGCTGGTTCTTCCATATCACATAAGGGCAATCAAAGCAATCCTCCAGAGGCCTGCCCACAGGCCAACTTCACCCACATGGTCCTGAGAGACTCTTTCCAGGTTGTTCTAGGTTGCATTAAGTTGACAACTGAAACTAATCATCGCAATCGCCATTTTTAAAACATAAGTTTTGGGGATGCTGGGTAATTGCAGACATATATTGCTAAAACTGGATTAATATGGGCAGAAGGAATTTTTATGGGCATGTTCGAAATATGTTTATTTGGCTTATGATCCCAAAGAAGAGACTGACCCTATTTTTTTTAATGTATGCTGTAGAAGGTTTATCAGCTCTTTTTCATGAAACACCTGTGTTTTCTTATTAGTTAGCACTGAACAAGATCCAGAGAATTTAACTTAATAAAGAATAGCATTTGCTTGAATCCAGAAGTATTGTAAACATACTAGTTATGCTTGTATTCGTTTACTCCCTACCCTTTCTCTTTCCCAAGAGTCAGCTTTCTTCACCACCTGGATGGTGGAAACTAGCCTACCTAGGCCAGGGAGATGGACTTCAGGAATAACAATCCAAGTCTGTCTGGACCTGGTGATTTGAATGTGATGCTCTATATCAGCTCCGGATGTCAGGGAAGACAGATAAAGTGGCAGGATGCTCACAATGAAGCACAGCCCACTTGCAGTGGATTACTGTGATGATAATCGCCACAACAAGCCATAAATTCTGGTCTGGGAATTAGGAATGGCCTATAAACATCAAATAATGGGTGCCCGAATTAAAAATGAAACTACAAGCTGATGCCGGTAGTCTTTCTTGCAGTGTGGTTCAGAGAACCGGCAACATCAGAGGCAGAGATGGCTCCTTTCAATGTCTGCTGTCAGAAAGCTGAGAGTGGTAATTCCTCTTCATGTCAACCTCGGGGGAACAGGTAAATGAGCCAGCTTCAAAGAATATAGCAGCAAGGACATCCTCATAGCAAGGAAACCGCAGGTCAAGAAGAGCAGAGAAACCCAAACACTGCACTTGAAGATGTGTATGACTAAGGAAGACTTCTAGATGACGGACACCAAGATTCTACATGCCAGCATGTGTGAGAGGTGATGTTTGGCTTTCTTGGATCTCTGAGACCTTATTAGAAAGGAGTCAGTCAATCAATGGCGTGTGAACCTGGATCACACAGGTGTGCAGCCACTTTAAAAGCAAAATGTTTGGGGTTGTAAGAAAATTGCCAATAGGTAAATTGATGCTGGGCTCTCATCAGAGGGAATGATTTAGGCACTTTATTTAATAGTAAAAATGAAATGTGATAATCATGTGTTTAATTTAGGTAGATCATTCATAAATAAGTGTGTTAACTTATTACAAGTGTTAAAGTGGATACTTTTTTCTACCATTTTATAAATTGAACATCTCTTTTACTCAAATTTTATGCTTGGAGAACCTTTGTCTCTTTTTAAGAAAGATTTATTAATTTTCATTTTATTTTTATGAGTGTTTTCTGTATGTATAATTCTGCACTGTAGGTATGTGCCTGGTGCCTGTAGAGGCCAGAAGATGGCATAGGCCCCTCCAGAACTAGAGTTACAATACAGATAGTTGTGAGCCACCAATTGAGTTCTAGAAACAGAACCCTGGTCCTCTGGGAACTGAACCAGGACCTCTACAGGAATACCAAGTGTTCTTAACCACTGAGCAGTCTTCAGCCCCTGAACATTTGTTCTTAGAAAAAGACTTATAGATAAACAGCATTCAAATACACTTAACCTCACCAAATCTAGAAAGGTTGGCATTACTCTCTCTAAGCCCTCCGGTGAACTAAGACCTGGATTGGTTTATGGTTTACAGAACAAAAGATACTTAGTCCCTGGTTGTTGGTACTTGTGATTAAGTACAATCTTTCCCACTTATGTAAGGTATAAACCTGGTATAACTAAACAATAGTGGGGGGCATAGCAGTAGTGAAGGTAAGAACATTTTACAAGGGTCGAAAAGAGGTTTACCCATGGAACTGGAGTTATAGACTATTGTGAGCTCCCATGAACTCGGGTCCTCCAGAAATATCACCTTAGCTTTGTTATTCCCACCCAATTGCCGATCTAGACCTTCATTCATCCCACTGAGACTTCTTCAGCTGTGTTGACAATTACTACTTCCTCACTGTCTTGCATCCCACTGCTGGTGACACATGAGCAGACACACATTTACCCCCACAGAGCACCAAGACAGACCAGAGAAACAATTCCACCCAAGATGAACATGGTGAACCACTAAGTTCCCTAAGGCTACTCACAGCAGAATGAGTAAGGGGTTACTTACAAGAGCATGTGACTCAAAGGCAACAGCATCACTGAAAAGCATGAGTAAGGGTTCATGAAAACTGCATCTCTGGAACCCTCTGCTCAACTGGCAGGCAGCTCTGTGAAAGAGACTCCTCTCCCTGAGAACTGTTTACTGAGTTTATAACTTCATAGACTGTTTTTGAATTTTGTAACTTTCTGTAGTGGTTGTGGTCGGTTGTCAACTTGGCTGGATCTAGACTCTCCTAGGACACAAGCCTCTGGGTATATGGAAGGAATTATCTAGATTGGGTTTGTTTCTGGGCTTGCCTGTAGGGGATGATCTAGATTAAGTTAACCAAATCGGAAAAGCACTATTCCATAAGCTGGTATCCCAGATTACATGGCAAGAAGACGAACAGTATGAGCATTCTTTGCTCCGTGGTCCCTGATGGTGGGAGAAATGTGAGCAGTTGCCTTCATCTCTTGCTACCAGGCCTCCCCTGCCACAATGGAGTGTGTTCTTGAACTGAAACACAATAAACCAATCTTACACAGGTCAATTTGTCAGGTGTTTTGGTGCATCAACAAGAAAGACAATAAATATACTTGCTGAACATCCTGAGTCTGTTGTGAGTGCCCCAAACCACGTACTTGTCTGTGTTTTCCTGAGTCTTAAGAGTCTCCTTTCAGGAAAGCTTGTCCAGTTGAAAAGAAATAGCCATGCAGCATCAGGATTTCTGTCATAATTCTCTAACTTGTCTGTTATAACCTATTCCCTCTTATAATTCTACCGAATGCATTCTCCACTACACATTCAACTCAATCTTAAAGCAAACAAATGAATAATAAAAAATTGCATCCTTGTCATGGCTCTCTCTTTAAGAACATCAGTGACTGGAGAGATGGCTCAGTGGTTAAGAGCACTGGCTGCTCTTGCAGGGGATCCAGGTTCGATTCCTGACACCCATCTGGTGTCTTACAACTGTCTGTAACTCCAGTTCCAGGAGCTTCTGTGCCCTCTTCTGACCTCCTCAGATACCAGGCATGCATGTGACAGATATATGTACATGCAGGCAAAAGATTTCTACACATAAAATTAAAACAAATAAATCTTAAAACATTTTTCCCTTTGAAAGATTTTAAACATGGACTCAAGCCCTTAAGTCATGCTACAGTTCCTGCCTGAGTTGACCTCTGTTCCATCTCAAGCTGGCTCTTCATGCTTCAGCCATGTGCTTATACATGTCATCCACCCCACCCCCAACCCACCCCACCCTCCACACAGCTTTGTCCACACTCATCCCTCAAGCCAGAATTTCCTTTCCATTCCTCATTTCCTATAATCTTGTCCTGGCTTTTTCCTCCTTACCTTTCCAGACTCATCCCCAATGCCACTTCTTCCAGGAAAGCTTCCCAGGCCCTCACAACTCTTACAAATGCTTATTGCAGTGTATAATGGTGAATTCATCACTATGATGAATTGGCTAATGTAGATCAACCACAATACTACAAGAGAAGAGGATTAATTTTCCCCTTCTCTGTCCTCAGTACCTAGCATACACCTGACACATATAAATTCTATAATTATCTATGGAGTATGTGTTGAATTAATTACTTGTTTTATAAGGGCACTGGGAATTTTTATGAGACTATTAGTACTTAATATACCTAGCGAAGTTTCTTGTCAAAGCAACCAGTAGTCTGAGAAAAGTTCTGTATTACCAAGGACTATAATTGTGTGTGTGTGTGTGTGTGTGTGTGTGTGTGTGTATCTGTGTGTGTGTGTGTGTAGGTGTGTACTCAAATACTATAACCTGGTACATGTTTAACAAATATGACTGAAAAACATATAAGATTTAACTTAGAAGATAGAACATAACTCATAAGACTCAAAATACTTCTACAGGACTTTCTGGTAATATAATTTAAATTTTTGTTTTGAGAAAATGTCTTAATTACTGTGTATCCTTGACTGGCCTCCAATTCACAATTCTTTTGCACAAGTCTTTGAGGAATGATTTAGTTTTAAAAGACTACACGTATTACACTCATCAATTATAAGATATAATGATACGTTTGCCTCTGGAATTTGTTTTTCCCACCACATGTGTAACTATAATCCTCCATATGCTGAAGTAAATGTCTTCTGAAAATGTTCATAATATCCTTCAACATTTGGCTGTAAGAGAGGCTTTCTAAAAAAAAAAAAAAAAGGTATTCTGTGTTCGATTAGATCTTGAAATGACAGAGTATTTTGGATCAGAAATTATAAGAATAACTGTCAACTTTATGTCTAATCTCCATATTTGTGGATTTCAACGCGGATTCTGTATCAGTAATTCAGATAAAGCCTTGTTTTCATTTCCAAGGGTCCTAAACACTAGTTCCCCAAGCTGCATTTTGCATGTGGGTCTCCGCAGGAAAGTACATTCTGATTCTTGACATCTAGGTGGAGTGTGACATTCTCAATTCCTTCCAAGATCAGGTGATGACACAGTGGGCTCATGGCTACACCTGGACCAGCAGTGGTTCAGAGCACATGTATTGATCCTGCCCAACCCTACACTGGTCAGATGCCCAGCACTGCACTGAATGGTTTTCACCTGTTGCCTTTCATCAGAAGGCAAATTACTGGGAGAGAGGGGAATCTTAGTAGATATGCACAGAAATTATTCCATGTTACAAATATAGAAATGAGGATAGGAAGCCAATATCTAGAAACTAGTTATTGATAGAACTAATATTAAAATAACATTTGTAACTGATCAATAATGAGTATCAAATCCACAATTACAATATTTTTGTATGCTGCAATTCCTACCATGAAACTAGCTTATGGAGAGTTGTAAATTAAACCTGTGTAAATAATACTTGGCTAACTGCCTAGTATCTACCAGGAAACATACATGTGCATAATCTCTGTGTATGCATTCTATCTGCCTTAGCAGCAACATATAGAACATTGCTCTTTATATTATATAGGAGAGAAAGTTGAGTCATATACACTCAAGTTTTATTAGCTGTAAGTGTACACCTTCTCCTTCATTATTTTTTACTTTATTTCTGTGTATTCACATATTGGTATATACATGTGCAGATTACTCACTTGAGCATGTACATGTTGCGGTCAGAGGTTGACAATGGCATGTCTTCCTACTGCTCTCTACTTTATTCATTGAAGCAGATTCCCTCACTAACCCTGGATCTCTTGGTTTCAGCTAGACTGTCACCGTAATTGAAGGTAAAAGAGGCAGATTCTGAGAGCTCATGGGCAGCGACACTCAGCTTTTATATAGATCCTGGGGGTCCAAATTCAGTTGCTCATGCTTTCACAGTAAGTACTTCATCTGCTAAGCCATCATCCTGGACTCTCTACCTTACACTGCACAGCACATAGTGCAGATGTTTATGGGTGTTTTCTAGGTTTTGTTTTACTGTAACATCTTTGTTTTGAGCCACTGTTAAATTGATTTTGACATATGATACATCTGCTGATATGTCAGTATTCTAATATTTCTGCAACAACACAAAAAAGCACTTCTATTTATTCTTTGTATTGGGATCACATCCTTGACCTTGCTCCCTACCATGGTTATATTGAGCATGGATCCTTCATGAGCTGTTAGTCACATATACAGTAATACACACACAAATTTGGAATTTTGAGTCACTGAAGATCAAACTGTCCCACTCACCTTCTGATCAAGTTTCTATCTAATAACACTAGTACATTTTAATACTAAGTAGCCATAATAATTATCTAGACAGAAATGGATTCTGAAAGACCTAGGTGAAGCAAAGCCAGGCCTCATGTTCAAGGATACATAAGCTACATGCTAAATTAATACAAAAACATAAATAAGGCTCACAAACCACAGTTGAAATGCTTCAATTTTTAGGTTTTAACAACACCCAACCTTTACTTGAACTAGCTGGTGAAATGCCATACATCAAAATAAAATATCATTGCAAATTTAAAAGAGAGCAAAGCAAAAGACTGAGTATTATAGATGGGTGGATGGGTGGATGGATGGATGGATAAAACTCCAGCTACATCCTAAAGCACATAGGTTCTGAGGTCATGAGTGATATAATGAAACAAACACAATTCAGCAGGATGACTTGAACATCACCATGCCATGAGTCCAGTACCTTCACCCAGTCCACACACAATCTGTGTTGCTTTTCATTATCACCATTTTATTTTCCCTCATAATTATTTTTCCTTTTGTATTTACAAGCTTGAAATGTGTGAAGAATAAACTGACTGTTCAGTTTTACAATCTGCTGACACCATTTCAAAATGAAAACAAGTGGAATTAGTGAAGAGCCTGCCAATGTTATATTTCCTACTGAAAAACCAAAGGTAAGAAGTCAATTTGTTAACCAACAAAGTGCCTGGGGTGACTGTGTTTTTTTTTTTTTCTTTACTCTGTGTTTATTACCAACTCCTCAAACATAACCAAATTTCTGCTACAGTGGAACCATATTTCTTGAAGTTGGAAAAAATTTATGTATGCCCCAACTCTTGTCTTGTGGCAAAAAATACCTCCAGCTAATCTACATGGTAACTACATTATAGTTCCCAGAAAGGCCATCCTCTGTTTTCACCACAGTGGAAGCCCCACAAAGATACAGTTCAACGCCTCAATGGATTCAGCAATAAAAAGGAACACATTTAAATACTAAAGCCATTGTGCATGAATAAATGCCAAAATGGAAGAAACCCTTCAAGTGCTTCCCGGCACTTAACCCAGAACCGTTCAATTTCCCTTTACTCGTTCCTCTTTAATAACTTTGTTCCCTGGGCAAAGCTGGCAGAGCACAATGCCACTGTGACCTTGAATGTGGTGTAAAGCCAATGACACATGTTGACACTGTCAATAGCTGTGTGTATGATTGTGCTGTTTCTAAAGGAGAATTGTTCTTCGAAGGCAAAACTACCCTTAGTTGAGGCTTTCTCTCTCTGGGATGTGTGCAATTGCCCTTGTCCTTGGCCTCAAGCTGTTTACTCCACCATAACTCAGAGAGGTAGAGATAGGGCTCTTCCTGAGTTGATGTTTTCTTAATTGTACAAACTGAGTTAAGCTTAAAATGAGCATAATTATTTACACATGTAAAAATTTTATAATGAATTCGTATTTGCCTCATTTAGTGGCCTCCTGTCTCATTTCAATGAACCTGATACTAGGTCTATTGTAAATTATTATAGATTTCTTCATATATGTTCTATTTGGAAAAATATTTTATCTTAAAAGGACTCTTGCCACTGAGTATCTATTTAACCTCTTCCTGGTGTTTGGTAATTCTTCTGCATCTGAACACACAGTAGCTAATTTGTATAGTGGAACTTTCCAGAATTGCTTATGTCTCCATGAATGTAGCAAAAATCAATGAAGAATTACAGTTTAAAAAGAACCAGTGTTCATTAAGCTGGGATTATTACTTGGTCTTTACTGTGCTTTCACCAAAACATTCATGAAATCCTCAAAACAAGTTGAAAACTAGTAATGTTATATACTACTACAATTATCATTACAAACAGATTTTGCAGTTGCCCCATGTTTAATATTATTGGCTGCCCTGAACTGGGATAAGACCAGCTAATTATTAAATATTTATCAGTATCAGATGGACAAATTTAGCACTGAAAGTTCTGATATCTGAAAGGAAGAAACCATCACACAGGATTAAGAGCGAACTGAACGTGTGAAAAGATCAGTTTACTATGATGGGAAATAGTCAATAAAACAAACCCAAACTGAGGCATGAACACTGGAGTGGAGAGGAGAAGAGAGACGAAGGTAAGAGAAATGGGCGACAGCAGCAGCAGCTCTAACACCCAAATTCAAAGTGTACTGAAAACAAAACTGAGGTAATGTGGAGAAATGGGGATTTTTGAAATTTAAGGAAAGTTAAAATATAGTGATTTCAAGCTTTGAACGTATTGATTTCTGAACAAAAACTAAAGGCAAATGACTCCAAATCAAAATGAAATGTAGAAGGAAAGCCTCTGTGAAGAACTTCAAGGACCTTTCAATGTGTTTTGCCTGCATTCCCTCCGTGATCCATATGCAACAGCGATAAACAATAACAAAGGTATACTAAATTACTCAAGCATTATTCCAACCAATTAATGTAAAGACAGTAAGCAATTAAAAGATGCACACTCAGCAATGTTTTCTTTCCTTTTGATGATATGTAATTTCATAATATACCCTAAATACCTAGTTAAAGTTTTGTTAAAAATGATAGTTTAAGACTTAAAAAAAACTGCAGAAATGAGAAAGAGAGCCCAGGATGACTCTCCAGGGAAAAATAAGGCAATGAGAAAATATTTGAAGCATTTGAAGGTGAAAAGGTACACAGGAATAAAATAAGACAAAAATTAAGAAAGATAGGGCTAGAGAGAGAGCTCTACCATTAAAGACCAGGACTCACAACCAAAAAGTAGAACAATGAAATATGACAATGCTGAAATGTTCCTAAAATATGAAAACATTTAATAAATGGAAAGTAAATGTAATCTTTGTCATGCAAAACATGAACAACCATATTTAAATATTTATGTGACATATATTTATATAAATATAAATTTATATGGATGAAGATATTTTTAAATTACCTTAATTAAATCTCTGAGACCTCTGACTTAATCCTCTATAGATATACACACATTATGTTTTTCAAGTTGTGTATACTACACAATCATCAGGCTCCAGATTTGTTTGAGAATACAGAAAAAGATAGGAAATGTTTAAGTACTACATTCTAAGTAACATCATATATACAATTTGAAATCTTCAAAAAAGGTTGATCTATGATAACTAATGCCAAATTGACTAAAGAAGTCTATTTATGCAAACTATTAGTGGCATAGCCCAAAGATTTTCAAAGAATTCCAAATATACTTTATTTCAGAGAGGTTAGGGTGATTTCAAAGAAAGAGGCAATCTTCTTAAGAAAGAAATGGGGAGAGTAACCAGAACACACTACATATGTGTATGGAATTGTCAAAGAATTAACTGCTAATACATTTAAAATATTCTTTGAAAAAAAGCTACAGTATTTTTTTTAATTTGAAGAGACACTTATAAATCTAAAACACATGAAAACTTAATACCAAACATCATCATGGACCTCATGACACTTCCTTATCTACTAAAGTGACTGAGTTCAAGACTGGCCCATACCAAATATCCATGGTGAGGTGAACAACCTGTACTTTCATACATCAGTGGGAGTGTTGAAGGGTATTGTATCTTTGGGAAAAATCTATCAATTATACACAAGATTAAATTTATATCTACAACCATAAAATTTCACCCAATATATGTCAAAATAAAGGAGTATCTATGCATATATGTATCAAAATATTTTAATTATACATAATTATTTTAATCTTAATATCCTCAAATTGAAAATAATTCAAACATGTACCATTATAACTATGACGTAACTTGTAGCATCTTCATTCAAAAGTACACTTAATGAATGCTTAATTGTAAGTTACATGAAGGCACATGTGTCAAGACATAGTAAACTATAACATTTAAGAGATCTCTTAATTTAAATACATCATATTTTAATTATAGATGTATTGTCTTCATTTTCATATTGTTATAATATATAAGTCACGTTCCTTTTCCAGGCAGGGTGACTATTAACTCATTTTGATTTTGTTCTGGTTTTGAGTCCTTTTTTTTCCCCTTACCTCTAACTCTATTTTATACTCTTCCAACATCAACTACGTGTAAATCTGCAATGGCACCCTCACATGAATTATCTGGTTGGAATGTCCTTTCCATTGTTCTCCAGGTATAAAACTCTCACTTTGAATTTCTGAAACTGTGATGAGTTCAAATTCTTCTTCAAAAAACACAATCCTTCTTTTGAAGGCAGAGACCATGCCTCCCAACTCTGCTCAAGTCTATACCTTGTGTCTTTATTTTCCTTTCATGTTAGCCACCTAGAGAATTTACTTGAACATCCTTCTCACTACACACACCCTATCGGTACAGAATACTGCTCTATCACCTGCTAGACACCAGCTTGTGAAAACACTTGCAGAACATATTGAGTAGATGTGCTCTGCTGGGCACATAAGGCAAATACTTCATATGAACATTTCATTGCCAGCATAATCTCTTCTGTACAAATGATCAAGTGGAGTATACAGAAGCTGGGTTACCAATCACTCACAAAATTAGGATAGAGAACAGAGTTACTGTTTCAGCTTTAGCTCTCCAATTTCAAAATCTAGGCTTTTAATTGCTAAGTAGGATTAACATACTTCCTGATTTTCTATGAGGGAAAAATGTACAGTGATGTGTGAACTACTCACCACATAGGCATAGGGACCTGTGTTTGATCCTTAGAAACCATACAAAAAGCTGAGCATGGTGACAGGCATTTGTAATCTTAGCAGCAAGGAGGCAGGGACAGGCAGGTGCCAGAGATTCACTGTCTAGCCAGCCTAGCCGAATCAGTGGGCTCCAGCCCAGAGAGGGACCCTGTTTCAAAAGCAAAGTGGCTAGCCCTCCTGAAGAACAACATGTGAGGTTGACCTGGATGAATACTCAGGCATGTAAACACATAGGAGTGAACATACAAGCATGTACACACATAGGAATGAACACACAAGCATGTTCATACATGTATACACTGTCAATTAAAAAAATGGCTATTATATGTGTGGTGGTGGTGGTGGTGTGTGTGTGTGTCTGTGTGTGTGTGGGGGTGGGTGTGGGTGTGTGTTTAGAATATATCACCCTCTTTTAAACGGACTTCTTAAATATCAAAACCATGTCTAGCAACACAAGAATTTCCTGGATTCTTCTCTGAGACAGGTTAATTTATGATTTTGTCATTGTTTTGTTCTGTTTATTGAGTTCTTGGGTTTTGGATCATTAGGCCCATTTGTTCCAACTGCCTTCATTTCACATTGTCAGTCTGGTACCCTCCCTGCAACCTCACCTGTATCCTCCCTCAGCACCACTCTTACCCAAACCTATGCCTTTCTCAGACAATAATAAGTACAAAACAGCAAACCCTCATCTGCAGGGTTTGCTGCCTACCTGTCTTTTTATGTCTACAGTACTTCATTCCATTTTTCTTTCATTTGGTCTCTGAAAGATAAGAGACATAGATAATGCCTTTCATGAAATATTACAAGGAGAAAATCAAGGCCACATTTTTCTATGAGATTACTGACTAGATTATTTGTTGTTAATTATTCAAACCTATTCTTTAATGGTTTTAATTTAAACAATATTTTAAGATTGATACTCTGCATTTAGTTCCTGTGTAGCGAAGAGTGAGTACAGCAGGCTTGAAACTGCTATATTTAGGAAGTTATATTCTAAAGTTGGCCATTGGCTGAAACTGGGATTCTGAAGGATAAACAGTTCTTTACACTAGTAAGATATCTTCTCCAACTGACAAGAGTAGTTAACAATGTTCAAATGTTTATGCAAACACTATGGCTTATGTTAAATACTTATTTGCCTTCCAGATTTTTCCGTGACCATGGAAACTTTGGAAGTTGAGATTTAACCAAGCTCCCCTGGTAGGTAATATTTCATGTGTCATTACAATTTGTTACTGGAGGAATTAAACGTGTCTGCCTAATTCCAGAGGGAGAGGATCCTAAGAAGCCTGAGCTTCGTTTCTTCTAATGCTGTCACTTTCATCTGTCCCCTTTGCTGATTTTGCTTTCTACCCTTTTACTATAATAAATCATAGCTGAGTACAATGAGAAGCTGTGTCCTTTGAGCCCTCTTGAAAAGTCAATAGATCTAGGCATGCTTTTAGGGACCTCTGAAACTTTAGACCTCAGTTTTATTCTTCAAAACACATTGAAGGAAATAATAGAGTATTCAGTTTAGACTTGTTTTTCTTTGAAGATTAAACAACTATGTGTTAATAGATTATTTTGACTTCTTTACTCTAGGTTCCATCCTTGAATGCTAGATAGAAGGTTATTGACAGCTGATGGCTACTAAGAGAGGAAAATTGGTTTTCTTTAGGGTGATGACCCCTGCTAAGTTAACCATATTCCAATGAATAATAGCCCTACACATTTAAGTGGAGAACAAAATTAGACTCAACAACTTATTGGGGTGGGTATTGAACATGATATAGGGAGGAGATTGGGACCTGGAGGTAAGAGTAGAGGTTGAATGGGATCAAAATATATTATATGCATTTATAAAATTCTTGAAGAAATAAAAATTCTATATTAAAAACAATGTACCATCTTGGGTTATACAAACAACTAATGATGATTTATAGAATGTAAAAACATAAAGAAATGCATTTTAAAATTGCTATTTTAGTTAGAAAACCCAAGCCACTACTTTCATAGTTTCATATGTGAACTCAACTTGTAAGATAAGTCATTAGATGTAGATAGGAGACAGTACTGGCTGGTGGTTCAAGAGCTGTTCTCTTAAATGACCATCCATAATCTTCAGCAGAAGGTTTTGATTTGAAAGGGTTATTTATTTTCTGGAAAAATACACCTTTGTGTGTTTGTTCCAGAACACAGGGAGAATGTAATGTACCTGAGCCTTTGGAACAACCAGAAAAATATGTATCAACCAAGTTCCCATGATGGAGGATGCCAAAGAAAATGTTTCAGCCTTCCTACCAGTTCTCACCTTGTCTGGCTGGACTGGAAGTTGCTACTCATGGACCATCCACATTAGTAATTTGAACTATTTTCAAATCACATGGAAAATCAGTTTGAGGAGAAAAGGGTCATTCTGATACTAGAAACATGAAAAGCTCAGGAATGGACTAACAAATGAATAAGAGATTAGACAACTGATTTGGGGAAATAGATAAATAAAATTTGAAAGCAAATCTTACAAAAACATAAATGTTGAAGTTTAAGCATGACATGAATAACAATTCCTCACAACAAAGTATCTATACAGACCTTAGTTTAACTATTAACTTATTAATTTTGGCAATGACCCTTATACAGTTGGTACTTCTGTCAGTTCTACTTAGCAATGAGGACAGTAATGTAGGAAGATAAATAAGACTCAGTGGGGACCACACACTAAGTGAATTAGAACCCCAAACCAGGTAATCTGACTTCATGGTTCAAGATCAGCTCTTAATTACTGTACAAAGTTTACTATATACTTAAGACAAATGATGGAAGATTTCTCAAGACATGACAGAATTTACTTGCTTTTCAACCTTTTATTGTTCCCAGGAAAAACTGAAAAAGGAAACAGGCGAACTATGACATATATACCTTATAGTGAGGATAAAGCAGCAGAACTGAAATTTACACACATGGCTGGTGGGAACATACAATGGTGTGGCAACCTTGGGAAACACTTTAGTAGTTACTGAAACAGTTAAACTAATAACAATCCTCTAATCCACTCCACCCATCCCTACATATTTCTCATAACAAAAGAAAAGTCTACAAATATCTACTACAGGAATATCCATAATGGATGTGCTTGTAATAAATTAAAATACAAGTATCTGTCAACAGATTAATAAATCAGTGCATATTAAAAAAAATACTCATCAATAAAAATGATCAGTGAATGTAAAAACCTTTACAAATCTACAGAATATCATGCCAAATAGACACCCTGATCGAAACTCTCATATGCTGTGTGATTAGATTTGTATTTGTATTAATAAGATGAACAGACATCAACAGCAATTGAGAGAAAGAAGTCAGTGGTCACTCAGGAGTAGAGCTGGAGAGAGTGTGATCAGCGATCAGGAAGCATGGGACAACTTGGGAGATCAGAAATCATTGCCATTTTGGTCATTTTGTTTTGTTTGATAATTCCTCGGGTTTGTACACGTCAAAAATTGTCACACTGAACACTTTACATGTGTGTGGCTTGTATTATGTGAATTGTACCTCCATCAATTCCCTTTTAAAAGCAGAAAGGAAGAGAAAGAGATGGATGAAAAGAGAAAAAAGGAAGGAAGAGGAAGAGAGGGAAGGCAACATGTTGGACCTACTCAGAAGAGAGCAATATTTATGGATAAAAGACTCTAAAACATGAGGTACTTGTTGAGGAAGTGGCAGTATGCAGCTAGCAAATAGAACCGCCAGCAATACAAGATGGTTAGCATCTAAGTGGCTATTGGGAAGGCAATTTTATGTTGCCTGAGTCCTCCCAACAGGCAGTCATGACAAAATGAACTCTTCAGTTCACCCACTGGGAAAGAGAGACTTAAAAAACCTATATATAACTTCTCTGGCCCTTTCTATCTGTAAGAGCCCCTTCCATCCAATCCAGTTGCTCTTGCTAAATGCTTGTACTGTGTGCAGCCAAGAGTCCAGATGTCAGCAGCTTATATTGTCTCTATCTCCAAAATAGGCCCTTAGTCCAGGTACTGCTCTTCATCACCTCCCCATCTAGCCTCACTTTTATGTAGGTAAGTTTCTTTGAACCCTGGACGGCTGCTTTGCTATGGCTCTGGATGATCTTTTTATTTCTGCCTTTACCTTCTTCCTGCAAAATCCAGTCTCTACATAGTCATCAAGATGATTAAGCCATGTTAGACATAGCCCATTGCTCTCATGCTGTGTTAAAAAAAAACATTTTAAACATGTTAAAAAAAAAACACTAAATACCCTCAGTAAGTTATATACAGTCTTACATCCTCTACTTCACCTATGACCCTGCCATTATCACCATCACCCTAGACTCTGCCCTGATTCTTTTAATGCCCTTAAAATACACTAAAATCATTCTCTTAAGACATTTGGTGCAGTTGTGGTCTCTGTAAACATTTCCTCTGAATTGTTGCCTTCTCTGGTCCTGTCTATCACAGAAGGCTCAAATGTCTTCATGCCAGGCAAGTCTTCCCAGCCCCACAGTACCAATGCATATTCCCTGTAAACACCCATTTCATTTTCTTCATAGCACTTAGGGCTGAGTTGCAGTTTTAGATATTTATTCATTTTAGGTTTATATTATATATTTATTGGCTCCCCCCACCCAAGTGGAATGTAAATTATATAAGATGCATGTTTACTCAAGACCAGGAGTCACTTTCTGATACTGGGTTAGCAGAACCAAGTGTGATATCACAGGCCTACAATCCTGGCACTCAGGAAGCTGAGATGGGAGGGTTGCAAGTGTGAAGCTGGCCTGGGATATATAGCTAGAATCTGTCTCAAGAGATAAATATCTATTCAAACTTACATAACATGCTCAGGCTACCTTTGATAGATAAAGAATTCTTAAGCACTCTTGATATTGACTTAAATATTTGGGGGTATAAGATTATGTAACTATTCATATTCAAACATTTAAAATGAATTGTTTTCTCATGACTCATCTGAAAATATGGAAAAATCATGATAAATATCAAAAAGTGGTATTTTTAAGTTTAATTTTTTAAATTATGTATTGCATTTATGTATATATTAAATGTTTTAATTTAAAAAGTATGTCTATGTGTAATTTTGTGCACATGAATTCGGGTGTCTGCTGAGGCCAAAAAGGATGTCAGATTTCCCCAGAGCTGGAGTAGCAAACAGTTTAAAGCTGCTCAGTGAGGGTGCTGGGAAATGAACTCACGTTCTTTACAAGAGCAGGCTGTGTTTTTAACTACTGAACTATCTCCCTAGCCCTGTGAATTGTATTTTTTAAAGTATATATGTAAAATGATAGAAAACATTGCTTTTGAAAACAAACTAATTTGCACAAGACAGAGGTGGTGCTAGCAACCCTTGTTTTAGAAGGCACTTATTATTCAGTTCCCTACACCACTGTGAATGTTCTTGTTTAAGCTTTTATAAACATTGCAATCTTAGAAGTGATTCTAGCATTAGTTAGAAACTTTCATTCTTCTACATGAAGTTCATAATAAATATATTGTGTGGTGTATATATGCACAGGGATAAAGGTATGGGTTTTTTTCCAAGGCATGGACTTCAGTTAGCACTGCATTAAATCGATATATTCATATAGCAAGGAATGACATCAGAATGCTATGTCTTCCCATCTAGGAGCATGATATTCATACCCAGTTATTTATATTATCTCATTAACTGTTAAGATACAGATTTACAGCCATTTATAAAACACCCTAGGTTATATATATATATATATATATATATATATATATATATATATATATGATAGATAGATAGATATCATGAACAGATTTTTCCCATTACTAGCTTCATATTTTAATATATTTTTCTTGTATTTTGGCTCTTCATGAAATACTTATTTTTGTTCTCCTAAACTGCTTAGACTTACAATCAAATAATCCATAAACAATGATTCTTATTCTTTTCTTTCTTCTGATATTTTCTTAGTGTATTACATTCAGTTAGGTGACTCACTCAAAATGCTAACTAACATGGAATGATGGCAAAGATAGTTCCCTCACTGTGTGTCTTCTACTGAAGTGTCTAATACATCTTCTGGTTACCTGTTTGGTGTTTGGAGCTAGGACTCAGGAAGTTTCTTTTTTATTCCTGTTTAATTTATAGTTTGCTTAGAAGGACTTCTGACTTTTGCCAAATACTTTCCATGCACGTTTCTATAACTATGACTTTGTTTCATAATTCACTTTTAACAGACTAATAGATGTATTTCTAATTTTGAAATGCTCCTTCATCCACGGCATAGATCCTATTTTAAACAAGAGTTAAAATTACAGCTCTAACACTTGGATGTACAAACACAGAATGGAGGTGTTCTGGTTCTGCAGCCTCTCTGCCAAACCATTCCGTCCCCCACATCTCTACAGCCACTCCTCCTCTACAGCCTCTACCTCCCTGGAAAATAACACCTTCCGTCCCGCTAGAATGCTGAAGTCATCTCAGATCACTGCTTTCTCTAACTCCCACACCCAATCTGTCCCCATATTCCCTTTGATGATACTTCTGAAACATCTCTCAACCCTAGATTCCCATCCATTGACTTATTGTAGGCTCCCAGTATCCACGCCTCTTTAGTTAGACATTTCTAGCTGAGTTTATGGACTCCAATCTTGCTCATTCACACGCCCAAAATACCTCCTTAATTTCAGCTAGAACCTGAGCATATTTTGTTGCTTAACTTACTCCAATGCTTCCTCTAAATAAAGATTTATGTAACTAATGAATGCCTTGGGAGCAGCAAGTATGTTAGCATCCATTGCGTGCTGACTATTTCAAACCTCCCCTTATTGTTGTCTGATCCCCTCTACCCTGAGACAATTGGCCTCCTGCCTATGTAGTGCCTCCCTCACAAGCTCCCTCAGTAGTTCTTTTGTCCATGTTGATTGCCACTCTCATAAAAAATGAGTACTCTCTGACTAGACTATTCATTTAATCATCTTCCTTTCCCACTTCATTTCATCTCAGCATCTTCAGTACTTGGCAGAGCACACGGCCCAGTGTGAAGATTCACTTCGGTTGGGATGTGTCCACACATTGAAACGTTGATGAACATGAGCTGAAGCAACAGTGTGGGTGCTTATTTTCAAGTAAATAGCACAGGACCAAAGAGAACCAAGTCACAGGATTCTACACAGGTGCTACTTCATATGTCGTACAATGCAGTCAGGACATGCACAGCCCACAGAAGACAGGCAGTGCTATGAGACACTCCACAGCAAAGATGGCTGGGTTTCTCGAGGTGCTTCAGATTGGGGGTGGGGTGCAAGGTGCAAGGACAGGGACTGTCTAAACTTCAGAACAATAACAAGAAAGAGAACAGAACAGTTGCCTCCTACATCTTGGGACCAGCTAAGTGAGACAAGAAGAAATAGAGTCTGCCCTAGTTTGCTTTTACGTTATTGTAATAAACACCACAAACAAAAGGAACTGAGAGAGAAAAGGGCATATTTCAGCTTACCTGTTGCAGTACACTATAGACGTGAGTCAAGGCAGGAGCTTGATGTAGAAACGGAAAGCAGAGACCACGGAGGAACACTGCTTACTGGCTTGCTCCCTGGCTCACAGTAATTACCTTTCTTATATGGCTCATCCCATCCACCAAGAGATGGTACTGCCCACAGTGGATTGGACCATTCTAGATGAATTAGCAATCTAGTAAATCTCACAGATACACTTACAGGTCAATCTGATGGTGGCAATTCTTCAACTGAGGTTCCCTTTTCTTGAGTGTTGCAAGTTGACAATCAGAAAGAGCCATCACAGAGTCCAAGGTCACAGAAATAAGATCCAAATGTCCTTCAGATGTCAGAAACCACATAAGAATGCAGCTACAATTCTTTAGCATCCCTTTACCCCCAGCACTATTGAGAAGAGGTGTTCTTAAAAGAAAAGAATTATGGCCAGAAAGATGGCTCAGTGAGTAAAAGCACTTGTCATACAAGACTAATGCTTGAAACCAAAGTGAGGGAGAGACTTGACTCAGGTAAGATGTCCTCTGAGTTCCATATGCATGCTGTGACAGATGCATATGCACACACACACACACACACACACACACACACACACACACACGCACACGCATGCATGCATGCGTGCGCGCACACACACACACACACACACACACATGCATGCATGCATACAAATAATTTACTTTAAAAAGGATAATTATTCTGAGCAGTGCAGAACATGCAGCATCCCAGGCTCCCACATCCAATAATCGTATTAGGCCATAGGAATAATCAGCTGCCCTCACTTACAGCATTTTTCTGCCAAGAATCACTGAAATTTGCAGGGTGTGTTGTAATTATGTATAAGCTTTCTCAATCACTAAGCAAAATAGCAACCGTCACTCCAGTGTCCTCATGTGACTAAAGTTTCTGAGGTGTTTGCGTTTTGTTCCTGAGTGATCCTCGTGACCACACCAGTCCCATTTCGGTTCCAGCCTCCTGAGCTGAACTCAGAACCTGTACTAGCTCCATCTCAGTGAGGTAATCAAATTTGATGTCTTAGAATCAAACTAGTTTTCTCTTTCTCACTATAGTCAAACTGACCATGAATCATGTACAAATGTCTGAGCATTTCCTCCTTGCTAAAGTAAATCAAATAATTTAAGCTCAATGGAAAGCATCACCAAAGATAATTAAACAAATAAACTGTTCTGAAAACAGTGAATTGAGTGCAAATATTATTTGTAAATATTTCTAGGATAATACCTAAATTTTGATTGTTGCAGAGTGATGGTAGCAATCTTACTTTGTTGACAGGGAATATAATTGTATAATATCTTATCATAACAAAAATATTAAGTAAGAATTCACTGAGCAAGACTGAGCAAGAAAAAAACATATGAAAATGGCCAGATACCATTAACTAGAACTAGGCAGGCTGACTTAGAATAGCTTGATAATATATTAACATGCATTTCATGACTTGAATGAGACAGTCAACCCTGTAGACCTCCATTTCCTAGTCTGTAAATCTAGTCTCTACGTCAAGTGATGAGGAGTAGATCGATTGATATATTTAAAGTACTTAATTTTCTGGAACACTGAAAGCTCTGAAAAATGTTAGCCATTTATGAAAGAGCTGCAGAAATCCAGGTTTGCCACCTGTTTCTTGATTATCATTTTCATTCTCTTGGTTGGTTTCCTTGTCACTAAAAAATTAATTAAAAGAGCCAGCTCAGGGCCAGGAACATGGCTCACTCAATAGAGGCGCTTGTCACCAATCTTGACAGCTGATTTGAATACCAGACAGCCACATGGCAGAAAGAGAATGAACTGATTCCCCCAAGTCATTCTCCACAAAGGCACAGTAGCATGTGTGTGTATAAACATGTACATGCATGCACACTAAATACAGAAAAAAATGTCCATCAGAAATTGTAATTGAATTAATGAAAATTCCTGGATAAATCTCACTGACCTGTGAAGGTGAGGTTGTGTATTTTCCTTTGAACATTAGATCACCTCTCTGATTTTTGTCACTACTTTGCAGAAACCACAGCAGCACTTATTTTTGATAATTCTTTAAATTAATAACTTCTGTGAATACCTTATGATAATAGTTCACAGTTTTGTCTTTGTAGCTACCTGTCCAAGGAACATAAGCTTGAACACAGTTCTGTGTTCTTAATTAGACAAGAAAGACACACAGGTGTTTGTAAGTACAGCACGCTCAGAGATTTCAAGTATTCAATTTGCTCATCTTCCAAGCCCCTTGCTCATGTAATATCTATCTTCAAATTCTTAGTCTATGGCAGATTTCTCTGCAGCAGCCACCCTCCAATTGTGCATTTTATCCTGTCAGCTGTGTCCCAGTATTTTGTCTAATAAAATATACAGGAGCCTTTTTCTCCTCCTATTCATTATCACTAAAAGCATTTTGGTATCTTATTTGGTGATAGCGGGTGTCTACTCAATTTGTGAAACAATAGGAAATCTATGCTGTAAGTCATGCTTGTCAGGTGCCTGAGTTCCACCAGAGTTAGCAAACTTTAACTCTCAAATGCCACTTCAATAAATCAGTACCATGAACTGCTTCAAACAGCATGAAATAATAACTTCAGTGGAAAAGAAAATTCACATGCAATTAGTTGATTAATTTAATAAATTCTTCTAGGGACCAATGATCATTCAGCACAAATGAATTTTGTTTTTAATATATCCAAGACACTATACTGGATATGAAGATTTTTGAAAATTTAGACAATGTGACCCTACCCTTAACAGGATCATACTGTGATTGGAGAGAGTAAAAGACTCCAGAAATATTACCATTTGATAGATTCAAAATATGATTGGAGAGAGGGCACAGTTGGTAGAGTGCTTGCTAGTATAAATTAAGTCCTTGGTTCAAGCCACAGCACTGCATCAATTATGTGTGTTGGTGCACACCTGTAATCTCAGCACTGAGGAGTTGCAAGTAAAAGAAATAGAAGTTGAAAGCCAAATCTGGTTTCCTTAAGAGTTCCAACCTGAGCTACATGAGACCCTGTCAAAAGAATTCTAAGCTGGAAGGCACAAAATAGGAATATTTCTTACTGGGAAAGAGGAAAGAAGGCAGAAAATGGGGGAGGAAGAGACAGCAAGAGAACTAGAGTAAAAGAGAGGGAGAGATGAGTGGGAGGGAAGGAAGGATGGAGGAAGGGCAGGAGGGGAATGCACAAAAAAACGTTGAGTGAAAGGCATTAAGACAAATGCTTTCACAAGGCATGAAGGCAGACGGAATCAAGTTGATTACAGCTGAAACACAATTAGGCATTTCAGATAGCAGAAATGCTAGAAAATACATTCGACAAGACTGGTGACAAATGATATGGGGAGAAATATCAAAGATGACTTGTAAGCTGGCCAAGCCAAGAAACTTGGTGAACGGTGGTATCGTTAAGGTCTCTATGGAACAACGTAAGTCTCAAAAGACCCTCAAAAGTCATCTCAACCAAGTGTAGGTATCAAGGAATCAGTAAAAAATAAAATAAAATAACAAAATAATAAGGAAACATAGGGGCTGCCAGGATGGGTGGTGTTATCTCTAGCCAAATATTTAGAGGAGAAATGTAGGGGGAAGAAACTTCATTTTTTAGTAAAAGTGAGACGAAGGAGTCTAACGGGTAAAGGAGAATGAAAACCATGAACTAAAAAGTTCCTTTAGAATTTCACTTGGGGCCAAACTATGATGAATAATCTATATGAACATAATCCATTTATTAATATCAATTATTTCTAAATGACAGTGAAATTCTAGAGAATATGTTTGATCTTCTTTGGCATTTAAAGTTTTGTATGCATAAAATAAAAAATAAATATAAAAGTTCAGAAGAAAAAAGGACTATGGAAAACCACAGTGCATTCCTGAGTATGGCCAGGAAGCACACTTGCAAACTGGCAACTTATTAATATTCTATATACCAGCACAGAATAGCAAATTTTATTAAAAAAATAGAATAATGACTCACAAGATTTTCTCCTTTACACAAGTCATAAGAATGAAAGAAAAAGCCATTACAAATCTTCTCTGAACTCTGAAAATTAACCAAAGATCTAAAGCAAACTGAAGTGTGTGCCCTAGAGAAGAAAACAAACAGTCTGTGTCATCACAAAAGCAAATTTTATGCTCTGTCGTCTTTCCCTGTTACCATACACAACTCTGTGGCTGTTTGGAAAAGCAACAGCATGCATTCATGGTGAAAATCAGTGGTTCTGGAAAAAGAAGGGAGCTGGAATTCCTAGAGATGCCCAATCATTTGACTTGTCTAGGAATAGGTACATTAACAAAATATAACATTGCTACAAAAATATATGCTAGTAGACAGTGCTGAAGAGGAATAAAACATTTGCAGCAGCTGCTGCATCAATAGCCTTTGGAAATGCTGTGTTAAATGGAAGAAAGATTGGTCACAAAGACCACACTGTACATTTATAAATATGCCCCCAGTGGGGTTAAAGAAATGCATAGTGATTAAGAATGTATACTACTGGGCGGTGGTGGTGTACACCTTTAATCCCAGCACTTGGGAGGCAGAGCCAGGCAGATCTCTGCGAGTTCAAGGCCAGCCTGGTCTACAGAGCAAGAGCCAGGACAGTCACCAAAACTACACAGAGAAACACAGTCTCAAAAAAAAAAATTTATACTGCTTTTGCAGAGGACCTCAGTTCAGTTCCCAGCACTAACACCAGTCACCTGAAATTCCAGCTCCCTCCTGGAATCCAACACCCTCTTCTGCCTCTGAGGCTACCAGTACTCATGTCCACATGCATACATACATATATACATACATACATACATACATAAACACACATAGGCACCTACTCATATGTATCATCAAAAATAAATCATTAAAAGATTAAATTAAGACACCCACAGAGAGTAAATCCATTAAGACAAAAAGCAAAATAATCTCTGTTAACGTTTGAGGGAGAGAATAAAAATGAGCAGCAATGTGCATGAGGTTCTTTGAGAGTATGAAAATACGCTACAATTAGATGACAGGTCACAACTTTGCAAATACGTTGAAAGGTAGTGAAATTGCTGATAGAAAGGCTTTTGTGACACCTGAGAAGGGAGTCTATGGCAAATGCCAAAACTGACTAGCCTGTGAGCATGCACAGAGAAATAATGCATCAAGGATGTTTTTCAGTGCTTAACAGATATTTGTTACGTTCTGGATTTTGGTTGAGACAGGGTCTCTCTATGCAATCTGGCTGTCCTGAAACTCACTCTGTACATCAGTCTGTCCTTGAACTCAGAGAGATCCACCTACATCTGTGATCTGAGTGCTGGGATTATAGTTATGTGCCACCAAGCCTGGTTAACATGAGAAAAAAAAAATGAAGACATAACAACTATGAAAATGCACACAAGAAATGGAAACTAACTTTTAAATCCCATGTTAGTTACAGATTGATAACAGGATTGTCAGTGACTTCTGTTTTCTCTGGTGGGTTGTTTGGCTTAGCATTAGTTATAAAACAAGTTACTAATTCCTGGCTATGACTAAATAAGATATATGGGTATCTTCAAGAAACAATAATTCTTAGCAGTAAAACTCCAAATACTGGACCGCAGTTATCTTTGCTATCTACAAACACAATCTATCTTTCTTACAACATATTCATGTATAATATGCCTCACTTCCATCCTTGCTAACTCGGCAACCTGTACCCACCCACAACAATATGTTCTAGGCATTAACAGCATATAATATTGCTTAGAATTACTTAATTAGAGGCATATCTGAAGGAAATTCAAGCACTCTTTCTCCTCCCTCTGCCCTCCCTCTCTCTCTCCAAATACATGCATTCTATTATAAGTTACTCAGGAAAACGGTGTTAGTATATGTAAAATGTGACTACATGCTTTTGATAGTTTCAAGCAAAGGGAAAGCTCAATAAAACACATTAATCCATGTGAAAACCCAGAAGCCCAAATACAAAAATATGGTATATTGAGGTATTTTCAAGTATATATTTTATCATCAGGTCCCATATCATTATTGGCATATTGCAGCTATAAACATCTGAGTGAATGCAAAGGACTGGACCATGGAGATCAATAGAAACAACAAGAGAATTTAATAGGAGTTTTTATGAGACTTATGACAAGGAAAAATTAAAGGACTCCAAATATTCAGTGACTCCCTCAATGGAAAATCTCACATTATCAATGAAATGGGCAAAAGCCAACAGTCCCTCAGCTATGCCATTGGGCTGTGCAATACAGAGCATTGCCTGTTTTCACAAGTGTCACTTGGAGTCCTAAGAGCATAAGCGTTTACTCTGCTTTCAACAAACTGGAACAATACCATGTCTGTCACCCCTCTGGTAACTTTCTTCAAGAATGTAAATAAGTTGTCTCTTCTTTCTGGAGATACTTGCTCTACTACAGACTCTTGCTAATATGTGTGATAGATATCAGCAATACTGTTCAGGACATCGTTCTCCTAGGCAGACAAGCACTTGCTCAGACCTAGGGCCACAGTACACAGAAATTACTATGTTTTAGCTTAAAGAAGGGATGATTGGAATACTGCTTCTATGACTCTCAATTTCATCCTGTATATTTTATGAACCCCCGTATTTAAATTTTCCATACTACTGAGCCATGTTTGGGCAAGAAGAAAGGGTAACTACAGATGATAAACATCCAATTCATGTGCTACCATGTCCTTATTTTATAACCAATATCAGGTATCACTAAGGAATCATGGCATTTACTACAGAGCTTTAGAATCCTACTCATCACAGCATCCTAAGGCACCACTGCTAATCAATCAGAACAGACAGGGGAGTGGTAACCAATGCTATTCATGATCTTCTGAACACTCTCAGAGGAAGTTTTCCTTTGGAAACACACTGCTTTTCAAGATTTATAAGTACAATTACTGAAACATACTCATTCCCCTGTAGATGGGTCCTCTAAAAACACCTTTATAGCACTTATGAGTCCTTGAATTCTTCTTCAATGTCACATTAAATGAGGCTGCAGAGCTACATGTAACAGACCACAATTAAACACCTTCACTATAGATTCTTATCTGTCGCCATTATTTTTAACCATGGGGCACGGATCCCATTAGAGAAAGTTACTACTTCCACTACTTATGAGGGTGAAGTGGGAAAAAGAAACATAAATGCTTATGGATAAAGCCTCTTCCACTAGCCCTCTGCTAGCAAGGCCTGCCAGGGAAGAAAGTCCCAGCTTGGCTGTGCAGAGCAGGCCCTGTGGATTGATTTAGCAAGTATGGAAGCCTGACATTCCTGCAGGTGTAGGATTATCTCTTTCTGCCGCTGTGCAGCATCTGATCTACATGCAACACACAAAAAAGGCTGAGTTCCTTAATTGAGGCAGGAACAGATAAAAGGAAGGCTCTATGGCAGAACCCACTGAGAAGACAACTAAAATTACTACTCCCTGCAAAGCCAGGATTTGTGAGTCATGGGAGGGGGCCTGTGACAGTTCTCCTGAGCCACAGTCTCAGATCAGATTCTCGGGGCCTCTATCAAGTATAGAACTATGTTCAGAGGACAGGGAAACCTGGATCAACAACTTGTTCACATGCCTTGTTGGTGGAGAGAGCTCTCCACAGTCAATCAGAGAGGATGCCAATGCCGGTGGCTGCCTCTAGCTCCAGATGAAAAGAAGAGAAAGAAAAATAGATATGATTGGTAATGCCATTTTCCTATTTGCTCACCAAGTCTAAGTGGTCACTAGAGCAAAATCTTGGATGCACTATATTTTAATGACTGATCTTTTTATTGAAACTGAGGTAGCTGTGAGGATTTTTAAACATTTTAAAATGTCATATTCTGATAAGCATGATGGTGCCTGACTTGTGATCTTGGTACTTAGGAAGCAAAGGCAGGAGGACCGAACGCTCAAGGCTAGCTTGGGCTGTTTTCAGTCTTGGAAAGGTAAAACCAAACAAAATTAAAAGCAAAAGCATCCTTACCTCTCTATTAAAGACATTTTTCTATATGATCTTATTTTACTGTGAGAAGAATGAATGGAGTGATGGGTGACGGCTGGTATCTGGGAAGACAAAGACTAGAAAAGTGCAATCTGAAAACCTTTATGTATAAGCAATACAAAAGGCACTAGAGACAGTCAAAGAGATCTGCTGCTAGTAGTAGACTCAGGGCTAAAACACTGGAGATGTGTGTGTGTGTGTGTGTGTGTGTGTGTGTGTGTGTGTGTGTGTTAATAATATGTGTGTACAAGTGAGTGTATATGGATTCATGTGTATGTACAAGCACATTGAAGCAAGGGGTTAAACATCTTTTGTTGTGTTTTGTGGCTATTTACTTACTCAGTTATGATTCTGAGACAGTGTCCCACTAGCCCAGAACTCTCTCAATAAACAAGCCTCATTGGGCCCCAAGGCACCCCACTCCCTAGCTCTGGCATTACAAGCATGGGCTGCCATGCTTGACATTTTTAAGGTGGGTTTTGGGAGTCAAACTTGGGCTCTCAGTGGTTGCATAGCAAGTGCTTTTCCAACTGACCCATAATCCCTAGCCACAGGGATCTTAAAACTTTCTTCCTCATCCTATATGAAGTTGTCTTTTAGCATCTACAAGTTCTCCATCCACTGTCAAACAACACTTGAGAGAAAATATTGAGCAAGAAAACTGTATTGAACTCAGTATTTTCCTTGTCATTCTCGCTGAGGCAGTGAAGCGTATAGCATTTCCACTGTTCTAGCATTGTAAGTAGAGATTTAAGGTTTACAGAAGGATGTGTGTGTCATAAGCACACACTATACAAGGTGATCATCCTTGGATATTGGTAACTTTTGCAGAGGTCCTAGACCTGTCCCATGTTGGCACTCAAAAATGAGAGTACTATTCAAACCAGCTATTATTCACTGAGCTATTACTTTTGTGTGTAGTGGACACTACACTGAGCACTTCACACGCTTTTTCCCAAATGATTCTTAAACCAGATTTAGGACATAGATATCATCTCTTCAACTGTATGGCACTCAATAGAAAAACCTAAAGACTCTGCATGATGTACTCACCTTCACACTGCTAATAACCCAAGTGGCCAGAATTGCACCTGAGCTCATGATGTCCATCAGGTTGAAAACTTATGATAATCTCTCCAAGAGTTTTACAAGCCAGAAATAATTGAAATTTGTATAGTGGACAAATAGGAGAGGATGTGGCTTTTTTTTCTCTTCTGTCTCAGAAAAAAAAAAAGAAAAATTACATAGATCTGCCATACTACTTTTCTAGAGAGTAGGTCTAAATATGTTTCTTGATGTTTAAGGAATGTCATAATTTAAAAAATCATGTATAAGATACCACTTAGCATTTCCTTGTTCAGTTTTGGGAGCTTCAAATCAAGGGAGAGTTTGGCACCAGAGAAAAGGGTGAAGTGTAACAGATTTAGAATTCAAGACGCAGATATATGATCAACAATTAACAACTTATACAAAGCTCACACAACCTATGAGATGATTTGAGTGGTGGGTGATAGCACAGCTACCGTCTCCACCTCTGATGCTGCAATTCTAGACATGGAGTTTAGAAATTATGTCTTTGAAAGCCTCAACTCCTCCAAAGGGTTTCCTAGAATCTGTCATTAACATGACTGCTATGTCAATAGAAGCTCTCCTTTCCAGGAAATTCTGGTAGGCTGAAATGTTAAATGGGCACCCAAAATGAATAGGTAATGCAAGAGAGGCCTTGAGGGGAATGAGAATTTTATTGTTCACAAAAGATTAAAGGTCTGCAGCATCCAAACACACAGTTAATGAAATGAACTCATGATTTGTAGATAGAACTTGCATTTGCTGTTTCAAAGACAGATAGCAGGGGAGACACACCAGACAGAACCAAACTGAAACAAATTCTAAAAATTGTCTGACCAATGCTCCTCAAATGTCCAAGGTCATCAAAAAAGGAAAGCCTGGGAAATTTCCACAGACTGCACAGCTGACTGATTTGTAGTACCTAATGTTGCGGGGTACCTCAGATGGGACCCAGGGAATGGATGGGGGCATTAGCAACATCAAAAAAAATCTTACTATATCTGGAGCTGAGTAAATAGAACCAGTGTACCGACATCAGCCTTATTTTAGTTTCAAAGTGTTACATAGTTATAGTGGATGTTAAATAGGGAAGAATCAGGGTGAAAGACAAGATCAGTCTGTATTATTATTTTTGTAGCTCATTGAATAAAGCTCATTTAAGGGATAAAGTACACTGAAATAATCTTTGTGGGTCTCCATCTCACTCTGCCTCTCTGTCTCCCTATGTGTCTCTCCCCACTCAAACACACACACACACACACACACACACACACACCACAAGGCAGTGCCCTTCCAAATTTCTACATACCAAAAATACATTCATTCATCATCCCTTAGAACATTGCTTGATATAGAGTGGTACTCAATAAAATATTTATCATGTGATGTGTGTGTGTGTGTGTGTGTGTGTGTGTGTGTGTACATAGTACATGTGTGGTGTTCAGAAGACAATCACAGGTATTGATTCTCCATCTTGTTTTAGACAGGAGCTCCTTGCTTTTTTAACCAGTGTGTAAGCCAGGATAAGATCAGGAACCCTCCAGGGTTTCTTCTCTCTCTCTCTCTCTCTCTCTCTCTCTCTCTCTCTCTCTCTCTCTCACACACACACACACACACACACACACACACACACACACACACACCTTCCCACAAGAGCATTGGGACAGATTACAGGCATGTGCATCAGCTGTTGCATGTGGAAGGTATTGTTTCCTTAGAGTAATCTACCATCTCTGGCTCTTACAATCTGTCTGTGTCCTCTTCTATATAGATCTATGAGACTTGAGGGGATACTTCTGATAAAGATATCCTATTTAGGGCTGGGTGTCCCAAAGTCTCTCACTCTCTGCATACTATCCAGCCTGGGGTCTCTATGTTAATTACCGTTACTAGGAGTTTCTCTAATGAGGATTCAGTGATGGACTAATCTGTGTGTATAGCAACATGTCATTAGTTGTTTTCTTGCTACGGTCATTTATCAGAATAATAGCTTTTCCTGTGAGGCCCGTGACCTATTTAGTCTCAGGTTCTTGGCTTTATTCACAGTGCCAGGTGTGGGATCTATCTCATGGGACAGGCCTTCAAGCCAGTCTTGGTTGCTCCCATAACATTTGTGTCACTATTATACCAATGGACATACTGGATAGGAAGACTACTATTGAAGTGTACAGGGTTCGTAGGTGAGTGAGGGTGATGGTTAGCCTTCTACTCTCAATAGCATGTACACTACCTTCTAGGACCATGAATGCTAGTTGTAGCTGGAGAGTTTCTCTCCAGCTCCCGCCAAGCCCCAGCAGTCCTGCAGCCCACTTATAAAATAAACACACAGACGCTTACATTATTTAAACTGTTTGGTCTAATGGCTCAGGCTTCTTGTTATCTAGTTCCTATATCTTAAATTAACCCATTTTTATTCATCTATACCTTGCCACGTGGCTCATGGCTTACCAATACCTCTCACTTTTCATGGTGGCAGCTGGCAGCAACTCTCCACCTCAGCCTTCCACTTCCCAGAATTCTTCTCTTCCTTGTCCCACCTACCCTGTCCTTCCTGCCTGGCTACTGGACAATCAACATTTTATTTATCAATCAATCATAGCAACATATATTTACAGCATACAGGACACCCCACAGCAGCTAGTCATCAGAGGTAAAGCTTCTAGTTAAGTGCCACTTGGATGACTTAAGTATGTGGTATTTACCGCAATAATGTCTTACTGCAGGTTGTAGAAAAGTATTGGCAATAGCCTGTTAATGTTTGAGTAAGAGTCTATATGACCCCTTTGGCCAACAACTCAAAAAGAAATAATCTATTCTTGCTATTGAGGATTTTGTTTGTTACCTAGATATACAGAACAGAGAAAGGATTTTAAAAGCTGCAAGGGAAAAAGACCAACTCACATATAAAAGTAGGCTCACTAGATTCTTTTTCAATGGAGACTCTGAAAGCCTGAAGGGCTTGGATGTGTGTTCTACAATATAGGAGAGACCAGATGCCATCCCAGCTGGATACTACTATACCCAGCAAAGCTATCAACCATAACGGAAAGAGAAAGGAAAGCATTTCATACTAGAAACAAATTGAATCAATTTCCACCAATCAATCCAGCTCTATCAAGGACACTAGAAGGAAAACTTCAATCCAAAATGAAGGTTAACTAAGTCCAAAAGGATGACAGGAATAAACAATTCTATATCAGTTAACCAAAAAAGAAAAACAATAAAAACGAACACTACAATAACAAAATAACAAGAATTAGTAAGCACTGCTCAATAATAACCCTTAATATTAATGGTCTCAATTCCCTTCCACCACAACAGAAAAAAAAGCTAATATACTGGATCAGTAAACAGGATCCATCATTCTGTTGCCTCCAAGAAACACACCTCACAATCAAAGACAGGTACTATCTTTGCATAAATGGCTGGAAAAAGGCATTCCAAGCAAACAGAACCAAGCAGCAAGCAAGGAATCATTTTAATATTTGACAAAATAGACTTCAAATCAAAACTAATCAGAAAATGTAGGGAAGGACACTACATAGTCATTAAAGGAAACATTCACCAAGAGGATATCATAAATCTCAATACTTATACTCCAAATATAAGGACACCCAATTTCAAAAAAAGTAAAAGACTACTACAGCTAAAATCACACCCTCACAGAGTGACACTGGGTAACTTCAGCACCCCACTTTCACCAATAGACAGGTCATCCATACAAAAAGCTAAACAAAGAACTCTGGAGTTTAAAAAAAAAATCATAAATCAAATGGACTAACAGACATCTAATAAACACTCTACCCAAACACTAAATATTTTTGAACCAATAAATTGTTGTTTCATCTGCTTTGTGTGTGTGTGTGTGTGTGTCTATTCAGAAAATGAATTTTATTCAGAAAATTCTAATAAACTGAAAAAATAAAGAGAGTCCTTAATTGTTCCTTTTTGCTTAAGCTTACAACCTTATTTTCCTAAACCTTCTCGTGTCCTATGGCTTCTCACTGTTTTGTTTCTATTGGGTCAAAAGTCTCTTCTGTATCTTTTTGGGTTGTGGCCCTCGTTCCTAGTTCACCTTTGTCTTCATCTTGCCCCAAGACCAAAACTGTTCTCCCAACTCACCCTGCCTGATGTAGCTTTCACTGGAGCAGACACTTAGGAGTCACTCCAAATAATTTTGTAACCTCCAGAAAACTTCTTGGGTGAATTTACAATGTCCATGTCTTCAGTTCAATATGGATATATAAGATTGCTTGCAGAGACCAACATGGTTATCTTCATATTATATTGAATATAATTTATCGAATACTAATTGTTTAGGACAAATAAATTATTGTCCTAATTCTTTAGGAAATATTTTAGGGAAGGCATGAAAAAGAAGTGCCACAAAAGGATGCCGTAAAATTTTAAAAATGGTCAGTATGATTTTGTGTTGGTTATGGCAGTATTTATCAATCTTATTGAAGCTGCATTGGCAGTTTACTATATATAAGCTATAGAGAGGTATAGTTGTTTAAAATATCTGTGTGTTTGTTCTTATCAATCAAAAATTAATTCATTTCTGGTATTATAAAATTACTATAAGATTATATGATACCTATTATTTTCTGAGTTTAAAGCTAAAAGTAAACCTCCATCAATTTGAATTTTAGAAACTTGCAGAAATGTAGCTATTGTATATAATACCTGCATCCTGTGGAATAACCCATTGATCTCATGAAGCTCCAGTTTCCTTGGGTCTCCAATGGCACTGCTAGGGTTAAATCACAAAGGTAAAATATTTCACAAGATATAAAGTACTATAAACTGGCAAGCTATTGCAAAGATCTAAGTTGTATTTGTTCCTGATGCAGATGTATTTCTTTGAGCTCTTTGCAAAATTAAGTAAAATATTCAATTTCTGGAACTAAAAGCTATCAAACCTCTCTGAAAGCCTCACAATAGTTTGGTAGATGGAAAACTGAAGACCAAAATTGCCTTTCTGAAGAATAGAGCTTTGTAAAAGATGGAGCTAGGAAGATATAAAAACACGGGCTCACTTCAAGAAGCAGAAGTGGGTAAAATTGAGGTGCTAATCAAAATGTTTGAAGACTGTCATCCTTCTAAGAATAATGCCATCCCTAAGAGCCATGTGTTCAACATCTGCAAACCAAACGCAAATGAAAAATTCTATTAGCTTGTACCAGAAATTTGAACACTCAGCTCAAACTGAGGCTGTTGTGAAAGTATAATTCAAAGTAATATCAAGATGGAAATGATGAGTGAGGAGAAAAGGTAAAAATTATTACATAAACACAATTTATTTTGGAAACGCATATGAGCTCACATGCAAGGCAGCAAAATCTTAACTTTCTCTTGGTAATTGAATAGCGGAGTCAGCACAGGTTTTCGGAAGGAAATAAGAAACCAGACTAAGCCAAATGAGTATGATCTGTGAACACTTTTCTGATTCCCCCAGGCCAAAAGGAGTATTTTGTTCTTTTTGTTCCAGTTGCCCCATTGAATTATCTCCGTAGTACCTGCGCAGGGTAGTTTTATGCCATCTGAAAGAAGGGAAACTCAATTAAGAAAATGTCTCCATAAGATCAGGCTGTAGGCAAGCCTATAAAGCATTTTCTTAATTAGTGATTGATGGAGAAGAGCCTAGCCCATTGTGGTTGGTGGCATCCCTGGGCTGGTGGTCCTGGGTTCTGTAAGAAAGCAAGCCATGGGAAGCAAGACAGTGAGCGAGACCATTCCATGTCCTCTGCATCAACTCCTGCCTCCAGGTTTCCTGCCTTGTTTGAGTTCCTGCTCTGACATCCTTTGATGATAAACAGAAATAGGGAAGTATAAGCCAAATTAAGCCTTTCTTCTACAACTTGCTTTTGGGTCATGGTATTTCATCACAGCAATAGGAACCCTAACACTATTATCACATTTGTATTAGTCTTGTCTATACATAGTGGTTCCTTTAAGCTGCCCTTTCAAGGAAGCAGAAATGCCTCATCTCCCTAGTATTGCCAGGGTCAGGCCTGCGGCCTGATTCACAGCAATCAAGAAACTGTTATTAAATCACAAAGGGACTACATTTTGACCAGGAAATATTTCTCACTATTAATCTTAGGCTCCTCTCACAATAGCAAACAGGAATATAACCATTTTAAAATATTTAAATGTGGCTGGAAGTTACTCAGGCAATAGACTGCTTGCCTACCACACATAGGAGGCTTGGTTCAATTTCCATCCCCTCATGAGTGGGCAAGATAGCTCACGCCTATCACTCCAGGGGTCAGCAAGTTGAGGCAAGAGGATCAGAAGTTCAAAGTCATCCTCAGCCATCAAGTGAGTTTGAGGCTGACCTAAGCTACATGAGACCCTATCTCAAAACAAACAAGCAAAAAATCAAATAGATAAATCAAAACAGTGTAATTTTTCAGCTTAGGAAACAACTTTACATTGTACTGAAGTTTAGCAGTTGTTCTGATTCATCTTATTAACCAATTGTTCAGGCCCTATCACCCAGAGAGCTATGACCTCAGAAAGGTCACCCACATGTTTGATGCAGGATTTGGGCCTAAACCAAGTTACAGGGCCCAGCTCCATACATGTTAAACAGGAGAGACACTGAAGGACTGGTGGGTTGCAGTTTGTAATCTCTCTTCTGTGTTATTCACAAGTATTCAACAGCTATAAAATGCATGACCTATACAAAAATCAGGAAGATTTTTTGACGATGTGATGGGCCCATTTGTTCAGTCCAAGTATTTCCCTATAGTCCTTCACCACTTCCACTAATTTGTGCCTTTGTTTAAACCACAAAGGATTTATATCCTTGTTCCATTCCATTTTTCAATGAGTAGGGGGAAAATTACTCTGGCATTCCTTGTAAACATCCATCATGGAACTTCCACTCAAAGGGCTGTTAAAAAGGTGTCCCATTGAAGGTGATTGAGGGGTCAGATGAAGCAGAGAAACTCATGAACAAATCTGAACTTCCTTCATAGAAGAGACTTCAGAATTTCTAGTGTGCTAGTATATAAGGATGCTGTATAAATGAATTAGAAAATATTGTAGTACAGTGGCATTCAAATCTATTTTTATGTCCACCCTCTGTTCAAAAGAATAATTTGCAAAACAAGGGCAAAAGGTATGACACTTTGGAAAACTGCCCTGGAGACCAGTGATTTTCCCTGTTTGCCTGTCACCTAGTGATGAGAATCTAGGAAGGTAGGACCAGCAATCTTTGCATTCCAACAAGCTCTCACAGGGGTGGAGGGTTATGTGGTCAAATAGGAACTAGTAAGTGGACCTAGGTTTGGAAATCTACTATGTACGTCATCACACTTTTTCCTTACAGAAGTTTATCATTCTCAGAAGTTAAATTTCTGTCATCTATCTACCACAAACATCTCTTACATGTGTAGTATGATGCATGCATATGACAGAAAGCCCCAGAAGAGTCTGAGTTCAAGTTCGACATCAATAATGTTGCAGGCTTAGATTGCTGATACCTGATAGCAAGGTCTCTTGCCTGTTGCATCTACAATTTCAATATGGCAACCAATTGGGATTAAAACAGTATTAAGAGGTTTAAAATACAAAGAAATGCCTAGAGATTTTTCTTCCCGAGAGTTTTCTTACCAAGGGCTCTCCAAAAGCATGTGGAAGATTAGAATTGAAAGGAGACCTGCAGAGGTTATTTGCCCAGAGTTAAACAGCTCATTAGTGACAAATGGGACCTAAATTCCATGTTCTGACTTTTGCTCTGTCTCTTTGCATCTATGCAAAATGAGACGGCGTCCAGAAATCAGTTCTGAACTCCTCATGCCCTCACAGCTACAAATCTATCCTTTCGGCCGTCTTTAAATCCTTAATTAAAACATGGTGTCTTTTATGGTAGTTTTAAGGAAAATTACTTCAAAATTAACCACAGGATTCTAAAATTTTGTGGAAATAAAACACCTACCTCAGTATTCAACCCACCCCATCCAATGTGGTATGTAGTAATGTCTATCATCAGGGATTCTATGATAATCCCATAACTAATCTTATGATCTCTCACCCTGTAGTAAAAACAAAAATACTTAAAGAGTGCTGTGGGATGTTCTGTATGGCAAATGTGTTGCTGATTAGTCAATAAAACACTGATTGGCCGTTGGCTAGGCAGGAAGTATAGGCGGGACAAGGAGGAGAATAAAGCTGGGAAGTGGAAGGCTGAGTCAGAGAGACACTGCCAGCCGCCACGATGACAAACAGCATGTGAAGATGCCAGTAAGCCACGAGCCACATGGCGAGGTATAGATTAATAGAAATGGATTAATTTAAGCTATAAGAACAGTTAGCAAGAAGCCTGCCATGGCCATACAGTTTGTAACCAATATAAGTCTCTGTGTTTACTTGGTCGGGTTTGAGAGGCTGTGGGACTGGCAGGTGAGAGAGATTTGTCCTGACTGTGGGCCAGGCAGAAAAATTTAAGCTACAAAAGAGTGGTAAAACAATTGTGTTGTTTTCTTTTTTAACTCTCTGATGTACCTACATTATTCTTTAGATTCATAGCCCCAAAGCCCAGTGTAACATATGGACCTTTTTAATGCCATTCCTGGCTAATTCCTTTTGCATGCCAAGCTTTATTCACATAGGCTTGAAGAAAATATAACTATTGTGGTTTTCCATATCTCATGACTTTACTATATGCCTTCTCTCTGTCAAGAACAGTGGTTCTCAGCCTTCCTAATGCTGTGACACTTTTAACACAGTTCCTCATGTTGTGGTGACCCCCAACCATAAAATTATTTTCTTTGCTACTTCAGAACTGCAGTTTTGCTACAGTTATGAATCATAATGTAAATATCTGACTGAAATGCAGGATTATCTGATATGTGACCCCTGTGAAAGGGTTGTTCAACCCTCAAAGGGGTCACTACTCACACATTGAGAATCACCGGTCTAGGCTATTTGTCCCATACAGTCTAAGCCTTCATTCAGTGAACTCATATATGAATTTCTTCTGAGATGCTTCCTATGGCCTTCCTCACAACTGCTGACTTCAAAGGTTCTTCTTCTTGACCATAAGCAACAAGAAGGCAGATGCCTTAGCAGAGAATAAATCCTCAGCCTACTTACTCGCAGAGGCAATTCAACAGAGAACACCAAACAGAAGAGCAAGGGGTCAAGAAGTGAGCATTATGGAGGAAAGCAGCAGGAAGACAAGAGAGAAGGAATGGATGGACAGGGGAGAAGAGAAGAAAACAAACCATGTTGTTCTGACCACAACATCCTTAAGCAGGTACTTCTCTTAGATCTGATAGGACTATGGAAAAAAAGGCTTTTTGAGTTTACTTGTGAAACTGAAAGACATATCAAGTTTCTAAGAAACAAAGGACAAATAAACAGATTTAAAAAAAACAAAAAGAAAAGAACCCAATTATATACTAAACACTATAAACATCTCAAACATGTAACATCAGTTATGAATAAAGCTTCCTGTATATCTTAAAACACTGAGTAACATGTCTGTATGCATACTATTATGCTGAAGCATTGTCTAACATACCCTTATACATACCATTACACTAAAACATTTGATAACACGTCTGTGTACATAATCTTATACTAACACACTGCATAACAAACCTATATGCCTACATTGTCCTGAAAAGCCCAGTATGCTCCAAAATCCAGGGGCACCAAAAATTGCTAAGTCATGCACTGCTCAGGTCAAGCTTATATGAAAGATAATATTTCCATCATTTACGAAGAAGCTATTCATTTCTGGTAGCAAATTGATTGCTCCATTGTGTTCATGATAAACTATCAGTCCTACAGTAAAGTCAAAGACACTGAATGTAAGCAATAGACAGAGCCTTAATTTGGAAAAGCTCATGCTAGATATTCAAGCCTGCACACAGCAAAAGCACATACAGCTCCATTTATCTGTCTTGGAATGAAAGTTAGCCAGATGGACCCTGCTGGGATTTGTACCTGAAAGTTACAGGAAAATGTAAAGGCACAGGAAAAGTTCTTGGGACACACCAGTTAAGCAGAATAAATTAAAAAAAAATAACTACTGACTAAGCCAATAAGATTTGGTTAAATTAAGTTTCACTGAAAAATAAGATAGAAAATACTTGTACTTAAAAATATATATATTCTAATTTTTTAAGTCTCACCATTTTTTTCTATAATTAAAAATTTTTATCTTATATAGGAATATATCCAGTCTCCAAAAATACAAATTAAAAAAAATAATGAAGTAATCTGTGTGGGAGGATAATGCTGTTCCCTCACAGAGAGTACAGGTTATTAAACCAAAACCCCAGTGCCAACCACAGGTTGTTATCATGGTGGTGTTAGTCACGGAGGTCCCAGAGGCTCCCAAAGCAATCTAAGCCATTGCAATTACTTTTGGTTATCTGCCACAAGTAGACTGTACGATCCTATTGCATGAGGTTGAAGAGATGGCTCAATGGTTAAGAGAAGTCATCGCTACTGCAAAGCACCCAATTACATTCCCAGCATCCACATAGCTGCTCAAAACCATCTCTACTTCTAGTTCTAGGGGTCCTGACTCCCCCTTCTGGTCTCCTTGAGCACTGCACTGCTGAGGTGCACATAGCATTCACACAGGCAAAACTCATACAGATTACAAAGATTTAAAAAAAAAATCTATTGATGAAGGAAAGCACTATGTATCTTGGTTGCAGGACATAACAAGGTCATGCTGGAACAGAGCCAGAAGTTTCCTCTCTAGCTTCCATGGTGTTGAAGATACTATTTAGGACACTAGAAGAGAAAAATCATCAAGGTCTCACCCAGAAGCACACCAGGCGTGCTATAGTTGCAACCTACTGAGTAAGATGATCCCTTTGATTCAATAGTTGCATGATGGTTATGAGAACAACAACTTTCTGATTAGAGGTATAGTACACAGAGAAGAACACAAGTCTGGTACTGTAAACCTGTTCAAACGCCTATAGCTGGGAAGACCATAGGCCCTGTAGGGAATCTACTACTACTGCTTTGTTAGGCTAAATGGATATATTGAACTGCCTTCTAAATATTTGTTTTACTCACAGATCAGGCCAGCACCTACCCTTGGTCAGAGAAGGTTCTTTTTATAGTGGGCAGAAGTTACCATAGTTAATCAGTGAGTCTTCTAAGAACAAGTGGCTGTTCAATGTCCTATCCTCATTGGATGTCTATAAAATACACCACCACCACCACCACCACTACATACACACATGCACATCATGGCTCAGGGGGCATCCAGAGAAAGGTCAGAAAGAAAGTAAGAGCTGGAGAATGGGGAAGACTGCTGACTTCTGGAACAACACGGCCATTGTACTCATGACAGGAGCTATGGTTACCTGCATAAGAGCTGCACAAGATGGGGCCTATGAACATTCTAGCACGGATAGAGGAGGGTCCCATGAGGCCTCACCCCTCTTTTTTTGGATAATAGAGGACACGGGATCTTTTTCTTTAGCTTAATAGCCACTGGTAAGCTGGCAGTGCACCTGTTAATCCCTCACCCATGTTTACGGATATAACCCTAGTCAGACCCAAAATGAAAAGACATAGAAGTAAGAGATAGCAGGGTGTGTTGGAAAGAAGTTCTTAAGGAGGAGCTGACAGCATACCAGAAGGTAATGAAGGGTGACACTAATAAAATGTGTTAAATACATATAAGAAACTATCAAAGAATAAATTTTAAAATATATTAAGAATCTCAATAAACATCCTATTTTAAAACACAGAAAAAAAAAACCCTAAAGCCTAGAGACAGTAAATGGCTTGATGGAGATTATACCAGGAGGCTCTGGCATTATGAGGACCAGAACTCCAATGTCTTGACTCTGTAGCTAAATGTCTGAACATCACATCATTCTGAAGCAGTCATAACTTGCTATTCAGCATTTTCTTCCTTAAACAAATGCACCACATTCTATTTGAGGTTATAGATATCTAAAATCCCCATATGGTTTTGTATCAACTTCCTCCAAGGCAGAACACCCCTTCCTGAATTCATGCAATAGGCTATTTTTACTCTGAAGAATTGTATTTATATCTGTGTTCTATTTTATCCTCATGCTTGCACATCATTGTCCTTGCCTTCTAGAGGAATTTGAATTTGAGATCTGCCATTCACAATGTTAGGATCTCCTCCTGAGTCTGAATCACTGAGGAATCCGAAGAGAGTGGCTTCTACCTCTTCATTCAGGTCATGATAAAGAAACTGAATTTGGAAGATGGATTGTTCTTTTCCAATGCTCCAGGAGGCTTGGGATGGGAATGAAGAACTATAGATTGTGTCCGCTTAGCTTACGTTGATCCTCCCAAAAGATTCTTGCATTTGACACATGGTTTTTTTAAATTTATTATAACTATAACTGCATCTACTACATGTTAATCCATGTGTAAAAAGCAGTTATGAAATACTATATTCTACTATGTTCTATAGCTGTTAAACTTCTTTCAGAGGCATTTTCTCATCTGCCAGTCAGAAAACAAAAACAAGCTATGGTTTACTGTTTATGTTCTCTAGATTAGAAAACTGAGTTTTGGAGAAGTCAACTGACTAATCCACCATCAGCTAGCTAATAAATATTGAAGATAATGCCCTCAGACGCTCATCCCTGGCAACTCTGTGATACATACATATTTGGATAGCATGCATAGTTTTCAAACATATTGCTGAAGTGATTTCAAAGCATTGAACTAAAAAGAAATCCCCAGTGAAGTATGTATCTAATTGAAAACCACGAGACCCCAACAGAGTTGGCGGGGGGGGGGGGGGGGAGAAATGCCTCCTGTCTTTCCATTTGCTTTAACAAGACAGATTCTACAGGATTTCACAAACCTGGTTTCCAATACTATAAACACACATATTTGCCAACTTGAACTTTTTATCTCCAAAGCATAAGATCCCGGATCTACTCTGACCTTTGTCCCAGTCAGTGAAATTTTACAGTCAAGAGTATTCTAGTTGTCGAGCTAAAACTTCACTGAGGCATCTCCAAAGACCAGGGATCGGTGGTCTTACTCCCCTGCTACTTCCGCTCTTGAAATGACCTATGCAACTGACCCCCTAGAATATCTGGCTCAATCCCAATGGCCAAAGGAGTTTGAAGGGAAGCCATCACTACAAGCTACTGACTTTTCAAATCCAGCCACTATCAAGCTTTTGAGTCTACTGTTTCTGGCTTGCATTCTATGCTCAAGCTATCTATGAAGACCACAATTACATGCCACTTGAGTGCCAGCTTCTTCAGTTCTTCAAAGATGCCACACAAGCAAGCCAGATATCACAGCCCAAGGGTCAGTTTTGTATCCTGACAAAGCTGAGGACGATAGTGAACACCAGTAATCATGCTTCGGGATGGCACACCATTTTAGAATTGAGCAAACGCTTCCCTAGATGTCACTGAAAGCCTCACACTAGTTATATGAAATAAACAGCACAGACACCGTGATCTCCATTTTATAAATGAAGGAAATAAAGTCTGGCAAATTTAGTGACCTACAAGTACTGAGTGAGCGAGACGGGTCTCAAATTAACGGACTCTTGTGCAAGTTTAGTGAGGAACATAAAAAGTTATGCAACTGTTTAACTTCAATAAAAAAAGAAACAGGTAACATGAACCACCTATATTCAAAGGATGCCTTTAAAGAGTTCAGTGGAAAGTGTCACCATCGCAACCGAGTTCAACAAAAGGGCATGCAAGCCTTCTGTAACTGTCATACAACATTCATGCGCATGCTCAAACGTATTCGTGTGTGTGTGTGTGTGTGTGTGTGTGTGTGTGTGTGTGTGTGTGTGTGTAAGCTAGATAAAAATCTTGTATGGTGTTCCTAGGGTACCATCTACCTGGTTTTTGAGAAAGAATTTCTCACCAGTAGGCTAAGCTAGCTAGCTAGTGAAGTACAGACCACCATGCCAATTATTTTAGTTGTTGTTGTTTTTAAATGAGTTCTGGGGTTAAATTCATGTCCTCATACTTACAAGGCAATGCCTCACTGCCTAAGCTATCTCCCGAGTGCTCATCACATAAGCTCCCAAGTCTTCCTATCTCAGACTTCAAACCAAACCAAACAAACCTTGAGACTGTTTATCACATATCAGAAAGAACCTTTGTTCTGTTATGGCAAAAGAAGTAAGCAATGAATACGCCTTAAGTTGTTCTATCCAAAGGAAATCAATAATCAATAAGTTACATCAGAAGTGGGGGGGGGGGGGCGAACGCCCCCCTGCAACTTGCCGACTGATCTGGATAGCATCAAGGTGAGACACAGGAGGCTACAAACATTCCCATGGGAAAGCAGCTGAGTTTCATCTGACATAACAGTCAAGTAAGTGCCAACTCTTAAAAAGAAAAGAAAAAAAAAAAAAACGAGTATGAGAACGAAAAAGAAAATGACAAAGCACATTACGACTCTGAACAATATCCTGACAGGAAATGGAGGGCTCAGCAGGCTCCCGCCCATTAAAAATCATGCCCCATCTGATGTGGGCTGAACTCTCGGAGGAGAAATCACAGTCAGGCTAAATGTGGAACGGGAGAGAACAGAAAGCACAGAGCAGAAGCTCACATGCAGGCTAATCATGTAGAGACGTTCTAGAACATTGCTGTTCCAAGGATGGTCCCTGAACCAGCAGCAACGCTGTTACTGGAAACTTCTTTCGTGATGCCAAAGATCAAGCCTAGGAAATCAGAAACTCTGATGGGGCAGGGGGGTGTCCGGCTACCTTGGAACAAGTCTTCCTGAGTACTCAGACGCTTAACACCACTAGAAATGTGTGACTTGCCTTTGTCCCATGTTTTCAGCCAAAGAAATTGAGCACCAGATGATGTTCCTGTTTGCTGTGAACATGGAAAGGATGTGGTCTTGACACTTCCTACCTATAGCAGCTCCACAGATGCTATAAATAGCAATTCCATTTAGCAAGTACTCTCTGGAAGCTCAATAAGAGCAAGGGACAGGTATGAGATAATTAATCATTCAATTATAGTCATCATACAGTTAATTAAACATAGTTTACTCTTCCTAAATCATTTAGCCCCCAGAGAACTTATGATTGGACTTCAGTATATTTTTCAATTCCCCTGGGAAGGAGTCCTTATTCAAATGCATTGTGGACCCTACTCAAGACACTGAGTAGGTAAGCAAAAGGTAGGACCTGAAAATCTCCATTTCCAAAACATCCCTGGCTGATGCTAATATGTGGATTCAAGGACCACATATTCAGAACCCTCGTATTAGTTATTCCTTTACATTTGTTCTTTAAATGATGTCTTAGTTAGAGTAGACCATGTGCTGGCAAATGTTTAAAGAGAGCCCCTGGGTAGGGGACACCAAAAGCAACGATTTGTGGCATTTGTCAATTTTGTGGGATAAATACACTAACCATGATCTCTATCAGCTAACAGCATGATGTCACTAAGGTCAAGGCTGGAAGTAGCTGGAGTTAATGCACATTAACTTCTCCTTGATATGCTGCCTGATTTCCACCGCCCCCTTAGTGTAGAAATTCTGAGCCAAACAGATGCTCCTAGTTAATTCTGCTCCCTTCTCTGGTGAGTCATGGGCTCTAACAGGAGCATCATGTGAGGATCCATTCCTCACAACAAAACTTCGAGTAAATTTCCCCAAATAGAGAACAGTCATGCCGAGTGTTGGACACTCAGAACTTGATTTGACAATGGGCTTTGTAGCACACAGTGCACTAGAAAGTATAGATGAATAAAAATAAATGACAAATAGAAGAGCTTCTGTTACTGGGCAAGTAGTACAGTGGGGCTTCTAGAGTAAAATTCCAGTGATTCACTCTGAGGAAGAGTTCAAATATCAAATGTGGCCAAGCCAGTAAGCTGAACACTTAAAAAAACTGAGTTCCTGAATAAACAGACAGTAAGAAAAAGATTAAAGGAAAAAATCCATATCCTTCTTTTTTCCTTTAGTACTTCTAAGCTACATATTCTGGAAAATATTCTCTGTGCCTTCTATAAGACAATGACATCCTTCTCTATCCCTTCATGTCCTTGACAGGAATGCAAAGAGTTCACTTCATCTTCTTGTCTGGTGGGTCATCTTTGTGACAATCCTGACTCACCCTCAATAACCAGCTTCTAATACTCAAATTGCATCTCAGAAGTGAAATTTACCCAAAATCTCAGAGGATTTACTAAGAAGTAAAATATTCCATGCCGTGTAAACAAAATATAGTTCTACAAGATAGCTGCCTTGAAAAGATGTTCTTTCTTTGAATCTAGAGCTTTCATCAAGAGCTGAGCCAGGATTGTTGAACAGTAACATTTTAATGTTTTGCCATTACAAAGCCTTATCTTGAGCCTTTTAGGCAATGGCAATATAACATAAAATTTGAATAATTACATCTCTGTAAACTAATGATGAGCCAAATTATCAACTAGTGTTGGGCAAGCAAGATCGCTAGTCTATGCATGGCTTGCTAACCTCACATTCCCAAAGCTTTGAGACACCCCTTCAACCAAGTTGCTATTAGCAAGCAATGACCCCTGCACTAAAGAGCTTAACCTACACAGAGTTCACTTGGAGTCATTCAGTACAGCTCTGTAATTCCACACTTGAAAAGACTCTTGTCATTGGACCAGAGCCACAACAAAATTAAAGCATTTCCTATTCAACTTTGCCAACTGCAAGAACTCACTCACTTAAAGCTTGATGACAATGAGTTGATTCAATTGCCATTCAAGAAGTAGTTTTGTAAAATGTTTCCTGTTAGCAGCCCACACTAAGCTTCCATTCTCTGTGCTTCTTTCTCTCTCCCTCTGTTTTCCCCAAAGATTGAAGAAAAACTATATCCTGAGAGAGCAGAGCTTTTGGTGGTTCCAGTGAGGACACGTCAATGGATTCCAGTAGGCCCATCACCATTATATACCATATATATATATATATATATATATATATATATATATATATATATATATATATATATATATCATTGTGTTCCCCAAAACCTAAATCAGCAGCAGCAGGGTATGCAAACCTTCCTAACCCCCCTGCTTCTTCTTATTTATCTTTTTGTTGTTGAAAATAGATTTTTTTCATAAAATGTATTCTGATTATGGTTTCCCCTCTCCAAATTCTCCCAGATCCTCCCTACTTCCTCACCCACACAAATACTCTCCCTCCCTCCCTCCCTCTCTCTCTCTCTCTCTCTCTCTCTCTCTCTCTCTCTCTCTCTCTCTCTCTCATTAATACAAACAGGCATCTAAAATAAATAAATAAATAATAATAATAATAATAGAAAATAAAAACAGACAAATCAGAACAAGACAAAACAAACCAACAGAAAAAAAAGTCCAAGAAAAAGCTCAAGAAACACATGTAGAGGCAGAGGCACACACGTTCACACACATAGAAATCTCATAACACAAAACCGGAAACCATAATATAGACATAAGGGGCCTCTAAGGTAAATAAATATCTAAATAAATAAAGCCTTGGCGAGGCGACAAAGCATTATGAGACAGGGAACCTCCAGAAGTGCCACTGAGTTCATCTTGTGTTGCCCATCTACACTTAGACATGGAGCATAACCTTCAAAGCATTTGCATACCCAGGTTGACTACTTTGTTGAAGAACATTAAGTTTTCGTTTGTGAGCAGTTAACATTTAGAAGTAGTTTCTGGGTTAAGGATGGGGTCTTGTGTCCACTTCCTCCCAGCACTAGAAATCCATCTGGCACAGACCTGTGTGGGCCCTTTTCTTGCTGCCATAGTCTCTGAGTTCAACGTGCATCAGTCCTTCTGTGTTTAAAAAGCCTGTGACCTAGATGTCACATCCCCTCTAGCTCTTATAATCTTTTTGCCTTTTCTTCCATGGGGTTCCTCGAGCCCTCAGGGAAGAGATTTGATGGAGACATCCCATTTAGGACTGAGTGTTTCAAGATTTCTCACTCTCTGCACATTGTATAGCTGTGGGTCTCTGTATTTATTCCCATCTACTGCAGGAGGAAGTTTCTCTGAAGATGGCTGAGCAAGACACTGATCTATGAGTCTAGCAGAATGTCATTAGGAGTTATTTTATGAGTCTTACAGAATGTCATTTTATTGCTGTGTTTCCCTTAGCAAGATAGTAGTATGTGGTTTTCCCCTAGGTTCCTGACCTATCTACTCACCCATGAAATGTCTAGGTAGGCACCAGCTCTACGTTTCTGTGTTCAGTGAGTTGTGTGGGTGCTGTCTTCCACAATAGTGCATTACCATCAACCGGTGGAGAGCAACCAATAGCCTTGGCAATAGCCTGGGGGTTTGGGGTTGTTACCATGCAGCCCTTATGGCAAAAACTCTATTAGATGTAACCCATTCTCAGAAATGGAGGCTTTTTTGGTGACCAAAGATGACCAGTTGCAGTTCCATCTCCTCTGTTTTTGGTGATTCCATTTATACCACCTACACATATGTATATATTTTGCAGGAAGTTCTACAGTATTAGACTTCAATATGACTCCTCAAATGGCCCTTAGTTTTAGCTGTACCTCTCCATATTACCCCTTCAATCCCCTCCTCTTCCACTTCCCAATTGATCCTGCCATTCCACCCCCACAATCCATTGACAACTATCTATTCCATTTCCTTTTCCTAGAGAGATCCAAACTTCCACACAATTCCCTTAACTCTGTACCTAATCTCTGTTGTTATATGGATTGCTTTTTGAAGACTTAACAGCTAAAACCCACATATAAGTGAATGTATATCATGTTTGTCCTTGTGTTATATCATATTTTTGTCTGGGCTACCCCACTCAGGCTGATTTTTTTTTAGTTCCATCCATTTACCTGTGAAACATGGTTTCATTTTTTTAACTGCTGAGTAATATCCCATTATGTAAATGTACCACATTTTCTTTATCTATTCATCCATTGGCAGACATCCAATCTGTTTCCAATTTCTGACTGTTATAAATAGAGTAGAAAGGAACATGGTTGAGCAAGTGTGTCTGTAGTGAGATGTAGAGTCCTTTGGGTATATGCCCAAGACTGGTATAGCTGGATCTTGAGGTAGATCTATTTCCAGCTTCCTGAGGAATCAACACATTGATTCCCACATTGGCTGTACAAGTTTGCACTCCCACTGGCAATGGATGAGTGTTCCCCTTACTCCACATTCTCTCCAGCATTAACTGTCATTTGTTTTAGTGAGTATGGTCATTATGGTTGTTGTAAGACAATAATCCCAAAGTACTTCTGATTTGCATTTCCCTGGTAACTAGGGATGTTGAACATTTAAGTGCTTCTCAGCCATTTGTGTTTCCTCTTTTGAGAATGCCCTGTTTAGATATGGGGGGAGAGGGGAGGTGTCTGTGACCAGCAAGGCCAGGTAGTGCTGTTTCATGACAGGTAACAAGGACATTTGGTTCAACAAAACTCAGTAGCTGGTATTGGTTCAGACTTCAAGAGTCTGATGCTGGACATCTTATTTTAGGCATATTTAAGTATGGCACAATTTGGAAAAATATTTCCTGATGATAATTATCTCAACCACATGAGTACAACAAAGTTTGAGACATGACTACATTGAAACTCCAAGTGACATTTCTGTAAATTAGAGATTCTATAGATTAACTGAGAATATAGGTAACAGGTATACAGTGCTCAAGATAAAGGTCCAGAGCCAGGCAGTAGTGGTGAATGCCTTTAATCCCAACACTCAGGAGGCAGAGCCAGATGGATCTCTATGAGTTCAAGACCAGTCTGGTCTATAAAGCAAAATCCAGGACAGGCACCAAAACTACACAGAGAAACCCTGTCTTGAAAAAAAAAAAAAAAAGATAAAGGTCCAGGAGAGGATAGCACTACAGAGTGACTGAGATAAACAAGCTCAAGAGAAGGGTCTGGGGGAGCCAGTGTGGCCTGGCCATATAGACAGCACAAAGATCACCACATTATACCACATCTGCTCCCAGTCTTCTGGGCAGAAAACAGGTTATACATCTCTCCCTTTGAAGAGACAACCCTGTATGTTTAATTGTTCTTGGTTTCCCCAGTACTTATCTCTGAACACAAGTACTTATATGCCTCCTACAGACCTGTACCTCCTTTCTTTTTTTTAACTTTTATTGATCCTTTGCAGATTTCACATCATGCATCCTGATCACATCTACCTCCCTATGCCCCTGCATCTGCCTTCTGTCCTTGCAACCTCCCCCTCCCCAAAAAAAATTTAGAAGAAAAAGCAAAAAGCAAACAAACAAAAACAGAAAACAAACAACCAACAAAAACATAAAAGAAACAAAAAAAATGGAGAAGAATCTAGTGGTGAAGGCTGTAGCATGGCCCCGTTGACTCACTGTCCTCTTTAGTCCTTCTTTCTTCACTTGCAAGTGGTCATTGCCATGAGTCACTTGTCTGGTTTGAGGCCCCGGCTTCTGCTACACCACCAATAAAGGGTTCTCACTAGGGCTCCTCTTGGATATCTTGTTTTTGCTCTGTGTCGTGGGGATCCTGCAGTTTGGGATCTGTAGGTTCGTCTCCTTCACATGCTCTAACAGTTCATAGATGAGGTGGATATTGGGGTGGGTCAACACTTAGCCCTGATTCTGAGCCTGGGTGGTAGTTGGGCTGGTCAGCCTACCAGTTTTCTCCAATGGTCACCACCCAGGTGAGCCCTCCAGCACTGCTTTGGCCAGCCCACCAAAGGCAGCAAGGAGCAAGGCCAGTTCTCTTGCTCTCAGGCCTTGGGGTCCAGGTCACCCACACTCATACCGCCAGGGTCAGCTCTGTCTTCCCAGGCAAGGTGCAGGGCCCTCTCTTTCCAGTACTATAAAGGGGGGATGGGGAGTGGGGTCAGCTCTCCTGCTCTCATGTCCCTCTTGTTTGACTCACCGGCATCCCAGATGACAGGGTTAGCTCTAGTGTGCTGCCCTGGTAGAGTGCAGGATCTGCTCTACTGTGTGATGTAGCTGGGGAGGGGCAGAGCTAGTTCTCTCACTCTCGTGACCCCAGCAGATAGCAAGAGGTAGGATGGGGAGGGCATGTTTCCCTTACCCATGCCACCATGTGGCAGACAATGGAGGAGGGTGGGGTTGGCTCTGCTGTCCTCCTGCCCTCAGGGCCAGCTCACCTGCGTCCCTGACAACAGGGTCAGCTCTAGTGTGCTGCCCAAGTGAGGTGCATATCTGTGTGTACTCCGTTTTTTAATTGGGTTATTGTTTCTTCTTCTGCTCACAATTGTATTGAGATTCTTCTCTACAGCTTCGAAATTCTTAGGAGTCCACCTTCCCTCTCATCTCACCACAGTGACAGAACGGGTCTGATCCATCTTCCCTCCCATCTCATCTCAGTGACTGTACAGGTCTAAGTCTGGAGGGCCTTTCTATTACTTCCATCCTCCATCAGCCTTTGTATCAATCAGAGCAATAATGGAGTTTTTCACAAGAAATCTCTGTGCAAACGAGGCCTAAGTGGTTTATTTTAATGCAGAGATGTTAGTATAAAACTCAAGATTTCTAAGTCTATTGTGATGTGGGACTTGAAAGAACAGAGGTAAAAAGGAGGTAAGAGCTCAACACCCAGCAGACTAAGTGAAGTCATTCCATTCATCACAGAAGCATGCCGTGTGTCCACCAATGCAAGCAGGCTGAGGTGGGGTTACAGGGTTCATGAACAAACAAGTTTGCTTCAACAACCGTGTGTGTAGTGCCCTTGGCTTAGTAATTAAGGGTTTCTGCTGGGACACTAGATGTAATTATGTTCCTTTGCCTCTAGAAGCTAGTCCTTCACAAAAGCACTAACTCTGGAAAACAAATAGGTTTCAAAGTACGTGACAATTTTCAAAGATAAGCCATGGTTGCTTAGAAAGCCATGACAGGCCAGATATTGAAGACACCTCTAAAGTTCACAGGAGAAGAATATGTCTTTATCACTTAGCAATAATTTATGTAGGAATGACTACCATATCTCTGTATGTATATGTGTATGGGTGCATGGGTATACACAGATATGTATGTGCATGTGTATATGTACATATATGTGTAGGTGTATACATATTTCTATTTCTGTGTACATTTGTGTATATTAATGTGTATGTGTGAATGTGTATATTTTGGGATGGGTAAATGCATATGAATGTACACACATGTGTATGTGCGCACTTGTAGCTATGTATTTGGATGTGGTAGATATATGAGTGTGTATATTTATATATATGTGTATGTGTGTGATAATGAGAGTGTGGATGTGTACATATATGTATATGTACATGTGTACATATATATATATTATATGCACATGTGTGGGCACATGTGTATGTGTGTGTTGAGTGGGTCTGTGTGTATATATATATTTACATGAGTGTGTATATGCATGGGAGAGTGAGTGGGTTTGTACTTGTATGTTGTTGTGTGAGTACATGTGTGTGAATATGTTAGTACACATCTGAATGTGTATGTGTGTGTGTTTATATGGAGTTTGCCAATCTGTGCATCAGGAATTTTTGGTATACAAAGCTACTTAATAAATTTTTGCTTCACTAGACTACTTCATCTAGGAAACATTGGCATATAGCTGAATAAAAACCAGGTCAAATTCAGGAAGGCCCCATGCTTTGGAACTAACCAGAACATTGTCTATGACCCTGGGTAACACACTGCCCTCCCAGGTATTTATAAGAAGTTTAAGGAATCTTTGAGACCGTGATCAGTTTCCATCCTACCACCATTTCATTACCTCCCTCTTTGTGGAGGCTCCGATGACCTATGACATCAACGTATGTCAATACACTCATGCTTTTAAAATAAGCAGGATCAAGAAGTCTAAAAGCCAGAGAGAACAGGCAAGTGTGGTTTTTAAAATAGTTGAAAGCCATAAAAGTGTCAGACAGAATGGGCTGTGGTGATGTCACAGGGGCCGTAGAAGGTTTGCAATGAGAGGCCGAATCACTGTTTGCTTTTGAAATCTGATCTTTTCATATCTCATGTTGTTCATTCCACGGCATGTACTGCTGATCGCCTTTCTGGTGGTGTTTTAGCTGTGCATTTACATAGGTGACTGGAGGAAGGAAAGAGGGGACGCTGTCAGAGACATGACTGGAAGAAGGAGATCATAGCCTAGAAGATGAATAGGCAGGAAAAATGACAGATCTCGGCTAATATAGAACACAGATTATTTTGTAGATCAATGGTAAACCAGCATGGCTGGCCACACAAGCCAGTGAGACACAATCTAACAAACATCCTATCCAAGCAAAAGACACCAAAAGTTATAATAATACAATTTTCCAGTCATTCTATACAGACTCTAGTCCAAAAATAATACTTAATGTCCCATGAAAAGGGTATGCAGATAACTATTCTGTCACATCCCTCCAGCAAAAGGTGTGAAGTCAATTAGGAGGCTCATCTGTGTCTCCCGATTTCCTCAAAAGGCCTCAGGAAAGGACTTCAAACTAAGAAAACCAAGAACAAGGGCTGAAAAAGTGAGTAAATTATCATGGAGGTTATCATGCACATATCAACACACACACAAAAAAAAAAAAAAAAACAAGTTTACATTTTTGTATTTCTTATTTTGTATTCCTGGTTGAGCATTTTCTATGCTTTTGAAAATACCAGCTCTGACCAGGCTTCTAGAACTGACCATTCTCAGTGGTCTGAGAAATTGAGATGCAGTATTTGATTTTTTTACACTTAGGCCTTCACCTAATACTTTATCAGCCCTGGAAAAGAAAGTCCCTCAAGTCATTGAATTTGAAAGCCTTGATATTGCTTCAAAAGCTAATTCCAAATATGCAAAGTAGTGACCACGGGGAATCCCAGGCTGAAGAAACGACTAAACAGTGTTTGGGCCACAAGTTCCTCTTCTCAAAATGGAAGAAGTCCCCATCACCCAAAATAGAGGAAAGTACTGCAAACAGACAGGCAAACTGAATGAGACAACATTAGTTTCAACTGATCTGTTCTTCAGTATTACAGATAATTTCAGGATAACTAAAGTTTCATTACACACACGCACACACACACACACGCACACACACACACACACACACACACACACACACACACACACACACAGATACTTAAAGTAGCTGGAACTTTTCTGAGGGAAGGAATGAGTAAAGATGAGAAGGAGAGAGAACAGGGGGAATTTATTCAATTGTCAGCCTTGAATGAGGGAAAACGTACTCAGATAAGTGTTAAACATCCTGAAGAACAGAAATACCCTGTTTTTTCTCATGAGATCAGTGAATGAGGAATTCAAATGCATGTGCTTCGGATGTAGAATTGCTTAAGGACCTGTGTTAAAAAAGCCATCGAGACTGTTCTTTAACCTTAAAGTATTGTCATTTTCCCATTTGTTCTTTCTCTTAAACTTGCACTGCTCATTTGTTTCCAAAAACCATAGAATTAAGACTCATAGATACTCAAACAGAAAGAAAAGTCTAGTCTCACTAGACTACCCGTAGCAACTATATTCTAGATCAATGAAATCACACTGAATTGCACACTGTGCAAAGGGTATGCCTTCATGGTAGATCAAAGCATGTGCAAGGACCCAGGTTCCATCCCCAGATCTGCAAAGAAAAGGAGAAAATCAACATTTTTCTTACTGATAAAATTAGAAATTTGGAATTGTCTACCTGAGAAAAGACATCGTACCACTGCTGTAATTGCACAGTGTGGTAGTTACCCTGTGTCTGCTGGATCTTCAGAAAACATTCATTTGACCTATGCTGATTTAGAATGGGTCAGCATGTTGACTCGGGTGACCAAACCTGTTAGATTGCTGCTTTTCTTCATTTATCCTTTTCTAAAGAAGAGGAGGGTGGTGAAACATGTTAACCACATAATGAAAAGAGCTGAGACGCCTCCATTCTCCTAACTGGTCTTTAAGTGCTTTCCAAGTACCTGTTTACTCACAAACAGTGTAATCGCAGCATATGTAGGGCTGACACCGCTCAGATGAGTGTTTTGATGAGCTAATTAGAGAGACCATCCTTATCTATTAATTAAAACACCACAAGGCAGTATCGGAGTACTTGTAAGAGTTGCAATTATTGTATGTTCTTAAAGGGATTAAAACAAATCTACACAAATTTAATTAGCTTTCTTTCCAACTCATTCACATTAGGGATACTGAACTATTTTCAAGCTAAATGAACTTATATTATAAGAGGTGGCTGCACTGATTCAATTCTAAGAATTTTGATAAACTGTTCAAGATATCCAAATGTCAAAATTACCATTAAAACAGCACTAAGGATGCCGCCCTTGTTTCTTGGACTATATAGATTTCTCAGTGGTAAATCCAGGCACTTTTCAATGACTTAAATCGTTCTATACAAATCCACTCATAGCAGTATTTCTTCTGAGTTGACACATTATGTAATGAGGGAGCAAAGCATTTAAAATTCGCAATCATGTGCTGAGAGCAAACATGCACTGGCGTCTAGCATCCTATAATGTGGGGTGAATGCTTAAATAATTTTTGAGTCAGAATCTCATTAGGGAGCCCTGGCTGTCCTGGAACTCACTCTGTAGACCAGGCTGGCCTCAAACTCATAGTGAGCCACCTGCCTCTGCCTCCCACATGCTGGGTTTAAGGATATAGATAATGGACTTTTCATTTAAGAGTAAAGACTTAGCCTAATGTGACGTCAAGTATAACTACATCACCGTAAGAAAGAGATGAAAGAAGAGTGTTGGAGGCTCAAAGATGGGAAAGACTGTTTCTCTCTGTCCAGAGAGAGGAAAGGCAAACACCTCTCATGAGCATGCTCCCAATGATTCTGGGGGTTGCTACATGCTATTTTCTTAACCTGTTTTTTTCAACACTTCACATAATATATTACTGTTGGTGTGGGGAACAGATGGGTACTAGGTACAATCAGTGAGAAAATGGCAAGAAAGGTGAAACTCATTTGCTAATGATAGGAGGCAACTGGAAGACCCACAGAACCAGGAAGAAGGAAACCAAACACGGCACTAGGAAGGCCCAGCTGAAATGGAGCACAACAATATTGAGTATGGACTGGCACAGAATAGCACAGTGGATAAAATAAGCACAGGAGAAAGCGATTGTGGAGAAGATGTGTTCAAACCTAAATTGGCCCGTGTGGCTGTATAACTGCAAAGTGAGCACAGGGAGCTTAATTGGTTTTCCTGATTGAGGACTGAAAATGAATATGATGATCTATGAAGTGCTGTGTGATGGGTGAATTTAAAAATCAGAGCTAGTAGACCTAATGGGTAAAATGAAGAACAGCATGGTGGTTTTAATTCCAGGTACACGTTTTATGCTAAGGGCACCACATGCTTTGGAAATTGATAATTGGGACATTCTTTGGGAAACCAATAGGGGAAAGAGAAGCAGACCCTATGTGTAAGAGCAGAAAACATGGGATGAAAGAGGCATAAGTATAGCGGAGAGCTCTCTGTCCTAGGACATTTGATGTGACTGCACCCATGGTGTCTTATAAGTCTTTTTCCCTTCTTAGGGATAGCAGTGGTTGATACTGTGACCAACACAATAACTCATAAGAAGAAGACAGTCCTCAGCAAAGACTTCACATGTGGCCAGATATTCTTTCTGAAGACAAAATGGGCTGAAGGGAGTTCACAGCATGGGGACTCTGCCAGACAGAATCAGAGGTTGGTTTGAAAACAAAAAACATGGGTAACGACTATCCAAAAAAGCGAAAGCAAAGAATATGCTGGCTTCTGGGAGACTGAAAGAGAGACTAAAACCTGATATTCTCATGTTGTAAACGAGAAAAGAAAGCTCACGATGATTACAGGGTTCTTGATCAAAACCAGCCAGTTCTTAGTATTCAAACTCAGATCCTTTCACTCCAAAGTCCACCCACTCTCTATCAACTACTTTCTCCTTCATGAAGCAGAGTTTGACATGAGCTTCATCAGGATATTTGCATACATGTGGAGATATTAAGAAATAATGGTTAAGAGAAGACAGAATGGAAAATATGAGGCATTCATAATGAACATCTGATGAACAAGTAATTTCACTCATCAGGTACACACCATGCTTTATCAGTCAGTATAAAAAGATGAAATGAAGCTACTGAGTAGACTTCTTTCTGCAGGAAAGAGCTGATTCCTAAGGATATGAGGGAAGGAAGTAGCAAGGATACAGAAAGAGATCCAAGAAGGAGACAGGAGGCTCTTGTCAAATTAGAACAAGCATCTCAACTGGACGCTGCCACAGAAACAACAGGAGAAAAAGCTGGAGCATGTTTTTTTTTGTTTGTTTGTTTTTTTTACTGTCAATTACTACAATTTATTTCACATTTGTTTGCTTTTAGATGAACAAAAATGGCTAGTATTGCAGAGCAGATAATAAAAACACAAATATACCCTTAGCTGACTTTAATCAAAAGCATGAAAATTGGGTTTCACGTGATCCTTCAGGTGGTCATAATAGCATATATATATATATATATATATATATATATATATATATATATATATATACATACATACAGTTCTAGCAGAGGGCCTAAATTCAATTCCTCATACTCACATCAGGCTTAACTACCTGTATATGTAGTTTCAGAGGTTCTGATACCTTTGTTCTCACAGGGCAGCTACACTCACATGAACATGCCCACACACATTATGTGTATGTATGTGTTCATCTGGAGCATGTTTTTGAACACCTAACTTGGTGGGGGAATTACTAACAGAGAGGGTATGGCCCTTTACTTCTTAGTGTTCTTTTCAGCCACATAGGCAATGCTCTCTATTCTCCTCCTATCACTTGAGTCACTTCTAGAATGTTCACTAGGTGGGGTCAGAATAATTTATTCACCTGGAAAGCTCCATTTTTACTAATGAAGGATGGAGGATCAGAAAATGGAAATTTTTGTTTGATAAACAGTTGGTGTCAAGGTGTCAAATGAGACTGTTTTGTTGAAGAACGAACAACATTTCAGTTACAACTATAGATATGTAGAGTCAGAGTTCTGCTCTGCCCCTTGTCAGAAAATACTGAGCTCACACAGCTTGTCGGTTGCATTTCCAACTACCATTGCTCTGAATTTAGACATAAATTCTTCTAACTAGATTATATCCCTTTTAAATAAGAATTGCATACCCCTGAGTTGCACTGCTTCAAAGAACTAATCATCTTTCTTAAGTTTCATACCAACTGCTACCCTTCTTTCTAGTTCATGCTTTTTCCAAATAAGACTCATTATGCACCTCAATTATAAGGAATGGTTCTATCCTCTAGCTTTTCCTAGCCAATAACTAAGTGGAAATAGTGCATCTTTTTCTTGTTATGGTTTAAAACCAGTCATTTATTTTGTAACAGTCTAGCCTATTGATGGGTGAAGGCTTGTAAAATTAATGACTAGGGAAGCCACTTAGCCTTGTAGAAATGAAATCCCAAGAGTACCTTGGACCTTGTTTATAAATTATTGTGTTTATGCCATGTGCCTCTACACATATGCAACATTTTTTATTTAAGTCTTCAGAGCATGGTTTTATCTAATGGTGGGGTTTTTTTTCCACCTTGGTGATTGGCTAATCCTTTGTGGAATCTTCAGGTAGATTTATATAAAGGAGTCAGTCCGTAGCCTAAGAGGTACAAAGAAATTGTTTCATGAATCAAGTCATGTGTGTCAGAGGGAACATTTTCATGCTGTTCCTTTTCATTATATCACAGAGCTGATGATTTACAATGCAATTCCTCCCTCTCTCTGAAAGCAGAATGGGGACTGAATTGATATTCCCTCACAAACACTTGTTTTCAATATTTGCTTAAAGATGACTAACTCTGCTGTGGCTCTAACTTCTTGAAGAGTGAAGTTCCTCCTTTGTAATTGCTATGATGGCTCACACTTGCTGTAGTGTGGACGTGGCTTCATGTGTCCCCTGAGGATTCATATGTTGAGATTTAATCCCCAGGGTAGGCTATGAAGCAGGTGGAAAATGAAACCCACTCAATTATACTGAATTCTGAAGAGTGTTTAGAAGCAGGGCCTTGGATGAAGATGATTAGATGAGGTCCTTTGAGGGGTACTGCCGGACTAGATCATGATGGCTCTGTGCGAAGTGAGATCCAAAGACACACAGACACGTGTTGCTCAAGCCTCCTTCCGCTTGATGCCCTGCACTATTTCAGGCCCCTGCCAGCGCCTCCATGGAGCCCTTCAGTCCCACATCTCCAGAGCTACGAGTCAAGGCAAAACCCTTCTCATCTCTGTCCTTAGAACTGAGTATGTGACGTTTTACTATGATCAGAAAGTACACTGATACAATAACAAAATAGGTTGCCAAGAGGTAAGGATATTTTGAGTTTTGACAACTATATGTGTTTTTAGCAGAGCATTATATTGATATATATTTTGTGAAATGCAGAAAGATGAAAGCCTAACACTATCATAAGCAATATGCAATTATAAAAATTAATTCACAGGATCTAGCACCCTGCATATTTTGTTGGGAAAGGAGATTCAGAACAATAATGAGGCATACTCATTTTAGGAAATAAACTGAACTTTGAAAACTGCCTCGTGTTTGCATTGGAATGGAAACGCAAGTGATACTATTCTACCTGAGAGGAAAATACAAAAGAAATAACCAAGTTGTAAATCATGTTCTACTTCCAACAGATATTTCTCCAAAGATAGAAACGTGCCCAAGACGTATTTCAAAGAAGTGTCCATGGTAACTAAACAGCAGGAAAATGTAAATCAAAATCAAAGCCACAAGCCGGGCGGTGGTGGCACACGCCTTTAATCCCAGTACTCGGGAGGCAGAGCCAGGCGGATCTCTGTGAGTTCGAGGCCAGCCTGGGCTACCAAGTGAGTTCTAGGAAAGGCGTAAAGCTACACAGAGAAACCCTGTCTCGAAAAAACAAAACAAAAAAAAAATCAAAGCCACAATGAACTACCACCTCATATCTGCAAGAATGGCGACTATTAAAATGACGTGTGTGTGTGTGTGTGTGTGTGTGTGTGTGTGTGTGTGTGTGTAGAGAGAAATAGGAATCCTTCTTCCCTGTTAGTGGGAATGTAATCTTGCATAGCCATTATTGAAAAACAGTGTGGAGGATACTAACACAACTAAAAGCAGACTTACCACATGATCAAGCAATGCTACTTTAGGGCACAGCCAAAAGAAATAAAGTCAATATGCAGAAGAGGTACAAACATGCCCTCCTTTGCAGTACTCTTTGTTTTGTTTTTCAAGGCAGGGTTTATCTGTGTAACAACAGTCCTTGCTGTCCTGAGACACACTCTGTAGACCAGGCTGGCTTTGAATTCACAGAGATCTGCTTGCCTCTGCTTCCTGAGTGCTGGGGTGAAAGGCATATGCCGCCACCACCCAGCACAAGTACACTTAATAACAGTCAAGACATAAAATTAACAAAGCTGTCCACTGACACTGGCCTAACAGAGTTCTTAAAATTTGGTATATATGCATACACATAATAAAATATTTTTAAATATTTATTTAAAGGAGGAATTTGGAAATAGGTGGTTCAGAGCATGTACTGCTATAGCACAGGACTGGAGTTTAGGATGTCAGCACCCACATTGAGTGGTTCACAAACATCTATAATTCCAGCTTCAAAAGATCCAGTGCCCCTGCTGACTTCTATAGGCACCACACAGAAACATATACACACATGAAAGTAGGAAAGTTGACTAGAGAGATGACTCAGGGGATATGACCACTTGGCTGTGCAAGCAGGAGGTACTGATTCAGATCACCAGAACCCATATAAGCTGCTGTGTATGGGCACACATGCCTATAACTCCAGTGCTGGGGTAGGAGGAAGGAGGGATGGGGACCAAGACAGAAGGCTTGCTGGGGCTTGTTCATCATGAGCTTAATCAAAAGACTCCATCAGCTCTAGGATTGGTGAGAGACCATCACAGGTAAATAATGTGGAAAATGATAGAAGATGGCACCAGACATCTTTCTCCAGTCTGAACACACTCACATACAGGTATGTGCATTGACACATGCAAACAAACCACACACACACACACACACACACACACACACACACACACACGATAACTATTTATGTGAGATGCTGGGCATGCTTGTTTATGGTAATCAGTTTATAATGTATACATATTTCAACATGTCACATCATAAATCCATAAAATTTTTAACAATTACATCACAATAAAACTTGAAAAATGAGCCAGGCAGTAGTGGTGCACGCCTTTAATCCCAGAACTCAGGAGGCAGAGCCAGGTGGATCTCTGTGAGTTTGAGGCCAGCCTGGGCTACCAAGTGAGTTCCAGGAAAGGCACAAAGCTACACAGAGAAACCCTGTATCGAAAAACCAAAAAAAAAAAAAAAAAAAAAAAGAAAAAAGAAATATATTTATTCTACACACATTCGTTTTGTAGCTCTCTTCCTTAGTGACAGAATTCTTCGTGTATTCCGGACATTCACATCCCAGGCTCCTTCAATATACACCTCCTAACAGAACCTCAGTCCTGAGGCAGGTCATCTAAGGGCTAACTACCTTTTCTGTACTCAGGTGACACAGGGAAATTACAAACCCAGGGACAGGTTCAGGGGACAGCTTGGTTCTACTTCTTCTCTCAAGTCATCAAGAATATTTTCTTGCCCATGCCCCCAACTCTGGTGGATTTCAGCTGCCCAGGTGCAAGAACAGGTCCAGGCTCCAACAATCAGAACATGTACAGGCCAAGATACCCAGAACCACAGGTATGCAGCCCACCTCCAGACCTCCTCCACTCACTCAGTGCCCCCAATCCCTACTCTCCTCATCATCATCATATCCCACCCCCCAACTTGGGCAGAAAGCCCCTGCTGCACCAAAGGCCAAGGTAGCCACCAGATCCAGCTGCCAACTTGGACAGAGACTCCCTACTGGATCAGAGTCATGCCGGCCACCAGAAATCAAGGCCATAAAGATGAGAAGGCCAAAAAAGAAACAGAAATGAAGGAATAAAACACACCTCCAACAAAGGAGAACTCAGAAGTCAGCACCTAGACCCTTAAACTTCCTAAAACCAGATGCTTAATGCCTGTATAAGAACACAATCACCAGGCGGTGGTGGTACACGCCTTTACTCCCAGCACTCAGGAGGCAGAGCCAGGTGGATCTCTGTGAGTTTGAGGCCAGCCTGGACTACCAAGTGAGTTCTAGGAAAGGCACAAAGCTACACAGAGGAACCCTGTCTCGAAGAAAAAAAAAAAAAGAGAACACAATCAACAACAGCCAGGGCAATATGGCATCACCAGACCCCCAGCTATCCTGGGGCAGCAAGACCTGAATGTTCCAACACAGCTGAAGCACAAGAAAATGACCTTAAAACCAACTTCATGAAGATGATAGAGGTCCTTAAAGAGGAAATGGGAAAAAATCTCTTAAAGAAATCAAGAAAAAGACAACCAAAAAATTGGAGGAAATAAATAAGTCCCTTAAAGAATGCCAAGAAAGCCAGAAAAAAAAATAGATAGTAGGAAATTATTTGGAAATAGAAGCAACAAAAAAAACACAAACTGAGGAAATTCTGGAAATAGAAAATCTAGGCAAGTGTTCATAAAGAGAACAGGAACTATGGACACAAATATCACCAACAGAATATAAGAGACAGGATTAAGAATCTCAGGCATTGAAGATACAGCAGAAAAAAATCAATTAATCAGTTAAAGAGAATGTTAAATCTAAAAAATTACTTGTAACTGAAATGTTAAAGTTAAACCCTTCCTTTTTGATTAGACAGAAAAGGGGAGGTGCTGTGGGATGTTCTGTATGCTCTGAATGTGTTGCTCTGATTGGTTGATAAATAAAACGCTGATTGGCCAGTAGCCAGGCAGAAAGTATAGGTGGGATAAACAGACAAGGAGAATTCTGGGAAGAGGAAGGCTGAGTCAGGGGAGATGATGTGGCTCAGCACGTGCCCTGAACAGGCCACCCTCAGGAGTTCATCTCCAGCACTTGGACAATAGACAACTCAGCAAAAATGTGTATGTGTAATAGATTTACAGGCTTTGCTAAGCAAAATTATGCATCTGTGGGAAATTCTGGATTATGCTGCAAGCCCACAGAAGTGACAACAGTCTGGAGTACATCATCAGGCATACTGAAATAGAAATCCTTTGGATTACAGTCACATATTACAGATTACATTGGTCACAAATGAATCTCTTCTTTCTCACCAATTGCACTGTTCTTCAGACTGCTAGCTAGTTTCTCATTACTTAACATTCACACATCTTTGCTGAGTTGTCTATTGTCCAAGTGCTGTAGATGGACTCCTGAGGGTGGCCTGGGCATGGCACATGCTGAGCCACATCATCAAATGGTACCCAACTTGGGGCACACTCGTGCATTCTCCACACCAAACAGTGATATACCACAATCCAGCTTGTTTATTTCAGTTTCAAAACAATCCTAACATGGCCATTTGTGTGTGTGTCATCCACCATCTCCTTGATCAACCTAATTCACCAATTTGCCTCTGCCTTTTAATGAATAATGATTGTTTTGATCGTGTTGCCTAGGGGAAGCTGACCCCTCTCTTGTTGCAAAGAAATAGGTCATCTAGTTCTTCTGCCTTATTCACAATTCACCATGGAAAGAAGATGGTTCTCATGATGCTGTCTTAAGCATAGTTTATTTGGCATAGTTTGATTTATTTAAAGATCTTACTTATTTTTTTTTGAAAGCACTCTTAACTCTTAAGTTGCATTTACTTGGCATATATTTAATTCTTACTGCCCTTACCCACAAGATTTTTTTCATTAGTCTATCAATTTTCCATACTGAATGCAAGAACATTAAGACAAAACTATTAAATATTCTTTTCATTTGTGATGACCTGGCAGCAGATTATACCTCAAGATTTTAGAGAGAGAGAAAGGTAGATGGCGAGATGATTCTAAATGCTCTGTTAGGTGGCAAGTGGAGTAAGGGTTCTCCTGGGAAACAGATTTCACAGAGGAGCTTACCACAACTGATATCAGAACCAGCCTTTAACAAAAAGCCTCTTGGCAGATGTATGGTACCGACCAGAGCGCCCAACTGTAAATTTTTGGTTGTGAGCCTAGCCTTTAACGGCTGAGCCATCTCTCCAGCCCCCAACTGTAAATTGAAACCAAGTTGCAGTGGGAAATCATAGGTGTATACTTCTGAGGTCTTTGATGTAGCTGAAGACTAGATAGTTATAATTTTCCTTGGTTATAATAAAAGATAAATTAGATATGAAACTTTAGACTCACAAATATAGGATAGATAGAATATTTTCTTTAATTTTCCATATACAAATAGACTAGATGTTGTAATTGTAATTCTTTCTTGATAAGTGTTCTATTATATGTAATTTTACTATATTAAAGTTAAAACTTTCCTTTCTAATTAAACAGAAAAGGGGAAATGCTGTGGAATAATGTTTTTGTATAAATTGTATTAATAAAATGCTGATTGGCCAGTAGCCAGGCAGGAAGTACAGGCAGGGTAAGCAGAGAATTCTGGGAAGAGAAAGGCTGAGTCAGGAGACACCAGCGCTCCGTCCAGGGAGCATCGAGTAATGGCACACAGGTAAAGCCACAGAACACCTGATGACATATAGATTAACAAAAATGGGCTGAGTTTAAGTGTAAGAGCTAGTCAGTGGTAGGCCTGAGCTAATGGCCAAGTAGTTTTAATTAATATAAGCTTCTGAGTGATTATTTTATAAGTGGCTGTGGGGTCCATGGGGCTGGACAGGACCAGAGAAAAATTTCTCAGTTACAATCACTAACACAAAACATTCAGGAAATCTGGGATATTATGAAAACACCAAACCTAAGAATAATAGGAATAGAAGAAGGAGAAGAATTCCAGCTTAAAAACCGAGAAAATACATTTAACAAAATCATAGAAGAAAATTTTCCCAAACTAAAGAAGGATAGGCCTATAAAGGCACAAGAATCTTACAGAACATCAAATAGATTTGACCAGAAAAGAAAGTCCTCATGCCACATATAATCAAAACACAAAGCATAGAGAGAAAAAAGAATATTATAAGCTGCAAGGAAAAGGGCCAAGTTACGTATAAAGGCAAACCTATTAGAATTGCCCCTGACTTCTCAACAGAGATTCTAAAATCGCTTGGACAAATGTCAAGAGACCACCAGATGTCAGCCCAGACTACTATACCCAGCAAAATTTTCAATCATCATAAATGGAAAAAACAAAGTATTTCATGACAAAGTCAAATTTAAACAGTATCTACTCACAAATCCATCCCTACTGAAGGTAATAGCTACAAAACTCCAACCCAAGTAGGTTCACTATTCCAATGAAAATACAGGCAATAAAATAATCTCACATTAGCAAAACACAAAGAAGGAACACACACACACACACACACACACACACACACACACACACACAATATCACCACCTACAACAAAAACAAACAAATAAGAATTAACAACCATTGGTCATTAACCTCTCTCAGTATCAATGGATTCAATTTCCTATTAAAAAGACACAGGCTAACTGAATGGGTATGAAAACAGGACCCAACTTTCTGCTGCATATAAGAAACACACCTTAATATCAAAGTTACACATTACCTCAGGGTGAAGGGTTGGAAAAAGATTTTCTAAGTAAATGGCACCAAGAAACTAGCTGGTGTAGTTATTTTAATATCTAGACTTTAAACAAAAAATAATCAAAAGAAAAATGTACCAAGATGACATTTAATTCTTAACATCTATACCCCAAACACAAAGGCACCCACATTTGTAAAAAGGAACATCCCTAAAGCTTAAATCACACACCAAATCTCACACATTAATAGTGGAAACTTTAATATACTACTTTTACCAATGGACAGGTCATCCAAAAAAAACTAAACAGAGAAATAATGAAGCTAATAGATGTTATGACTCAAATGCACCAACAGATATTTACAGAAAATGTCACTCAAACACAAAAGAATATACCTTCTAATTGCAACTCATGGAATCTTCTCTAAAATTGACCACATACTCAGTTACAAAGCAAAACTCAACAGACACAATAAAATTGAAATAGCCCCCTGCATCCTATCAGACCACCACGGACTAAAGCTGTATTTGAACAACAGAAACAACAGAAAGCCTACAAACTCATGGAAACTGAACAGTTCCCTCCTGAATGAATACTGAGTCAGGGCAGAAATAAAAAAGTAAGTTACAGGTTTCCTAGAATTCAATGAAAATGACTGCACAACATACACAAACTTATGGGACACAATGAAAGTGGTGCTAAGAGGAAAATTCATAGGTCTAAGTACCTTCATAAAGAAATTGGAGTGACAGCATACTAGTAACTTAACAACACACCTGAAAGCTTTAGAACAAAAACAAGCAAACACACCCAAGAGGAAAAGAAGGCAGGAAATAATCAAACTAAGGACTCAGATCAACAAAATAGAAACAAAGATAACAATACAAAGAATCAAATAAAAAGTTGGTTCTTTGAGAAAATCATCAAGATATAAAAACCCTTATCTAAACTAAGAAACAAAGAGAGAATATCCAAATTAGCAAAATCAGAAACAAAAAGGGAGACATAACAATAGACACTAAGGAAATCCAAAGAATCATTAGGTCATACTTCAAAAACTTTTATGTGGTGTTATTGTGTTCCCCAAAATATTGTGTGCCCTAATAAACTTATCTGGGGTCAGAGAACAGAAAAGCCACTAGATACTTAGGATAGGCAGTGGTAGCACACGCCTTTAATCCTAGCATTCCAGAGGCAGAAATCCATCTGTTCAAGGATACAGCCAAGCATGATGACTCATGCCTTTAATCCAAGAAAACAAGCCTTCAATCCCAGGGAGTGATGGTAGAAGGCAGAAAGGTATATAAGGCGTGAGGACCAGAAACTAGAAGCTTTTTGGCTGGTTAAGCTTTCAGGCTTCCTAGCAGCAGTTCAGCTGAGATCCATTTGGATGAGGACTCAGAAGCTTCCAGTCTGAGGAAACAGGATCAGCTGAGAAGTTGGCCAGGTGAGGTTAGCTGTGGCTTGTTGTGTCTCTCTGATCTTCCAGTGTTCACCCCAATACTTGGCTCCGGGTTTGTTTTATTAATAAAGACTCTTTAAGATTCATGCTACACCTGTACTCCACAAAATGGGAAAATCTAACAAAAATGGATAAACTTCTCAATAAATACCACTTACCAAAGTTAAATAAAGATCAGATGAACAATTTAAGTAGACCTATAACCCCTAAGAAAATAGAAGAATTCATTAAAAGTCTCCAAACCAGAAAAACCCTGGGCCAGACAACTTTAGTGCAGAGTTCTACCAGACTTTCAAAGAATACCTAATACCAATACTCTTCAAATAATTCCACAAGACAGAAACAGAAGGAAAATTGTCAAATTCATTTTATGAGGCCAGAGTAACCAGAATACCCAAACTACACAAAGACTTGACAAAGAAATAAAATTAGAGACGAATTTTCCTCAGGAACATTGAGGCAAAAATACTCCATAAAATATTCACAAACTGAATCTAAGAAAACATTAAAAAAAAATCAACCACCATGATCAAGTAGGCTTCATCCCAGATATGCAGGGATGGTTCAACATATGAAATCTGCCAATGTAATCCACCATATAAACACAACTAAAACAAAAAAATATGATCATCTCTTTAGATGCTGAAAAAGCCTTTGACAAAATCCAACATACCTTCATGATAAAAGTCTTAGAAAGATCAGATATACAAGGGACATACCTAAACATAATAAAGACAATTTATAGCAAGCTTATAGCCAACATCAAATTAAATGGAGAAAAACTAAAAAGATTTCACTAAAATCAGGAATAAGACAAGGCTGTCCACTCTCTCCATATCTAGTCAATATAGTATTTGAAGTTCTAGCTAGAGCAATAAGACAACTAAAGAAGATCACGGGGATACAAGAAGATAAAAAAAAGAAGTCCAAGTATTGCTATTTGCAGATGATTTATAGAATATACTAGCAACCCCAAAAATTCTACCAAGAAATTCCTACTACTGATAAATACCTTCAGTGAAGTAGCTGGATAAAAACTCAAAAAAAAATCAGTATCCTTCCTACATACAAATGACAAATGGGCTGAGAAAGAAAGCAGGGATACAACACTCTTCACAATAACCACAAATAATATATCTTGGGGTAACTTTAACCAAGCAAGTAAAAGACCTGAATGACAAGAACTTCAAGTATTTAAAGAAAGAAATTGGAGAAGATATCAGAAGATAGAAAGATCTCCCAAGCTCATAGATCAATAGGACTAACATAGTAAAAATGACCATTTTCCCAAAAGCAATCTACAGATTCCATGCAATCCCCATCAAAATCCCAAGATAAAAACTTTGAAAGAACAATATTCAACTTCATATGGAAAAAACAAAGAACCAGAATAGCTAAAACAATCCTGTAATAAAAGACTTGAAGAGGATCACCTTCCCTGATTTCTAGGTGTACTACAGAGCTATGGTAATAAAAATAGCATGATATTGGCATAAAATCAGACACACTGATCAATGGAATCCAATGAAAGACTCAGACATAAATCCATACACCTATGGACACTGATTTTTTCCTAAAGAAATCAGAAATATACAATGGAGAAAGAAAGCATCTTCAATAATCTAACTGAATGTCAGAACATAGAAGAATGCACATAGATCCATATCTATTGCCCTGCACAGAACTCAAGTCCAAGTGAATCAAAGACCTCAACACAAAACCAGATACACTGAACCTGATAGAAGAGAAAGTGGGGAATAACCTTGAACACATTGACATAGGAGACATCTTCCTGAACAGGATACCAATAGAGCAGGCACTATGATCAACAATTAATAAATGGGACCTCATGAAACTGAAAATCTTCTGTAGGTTAAAAGACACCATCAATAGGACAATACAGCAGCCTACAGAATGAGAAAAGATTTTCACTAACTCCACATCTGACAGAGGGCTAATATCTAAAATATATAAAGAACTCAAGAAACTAGATATCCACAAACTAAATAATAATCCATTAAAAATATGGTACAGATTTAAATAGAGAATTCTCAACAGAGGAATCTCAAATGGCTGACGAACACTTAAAGAAAGGTTCAGTATCCTTAGCCATCAGGGAAATACAAATCAAAACAACCTTGAGATTCCATCTTACACCTGTCAGAACGGCTAAGATCAAAAACACAAGTGACAGCTCAAGCTGGTGAGAATGCGGAGCAAGGGAAACATTCCTCCACCTGCTGGTGGGAGTGCAAACTTGTACAGCCACAGTCCTGTGGCAGAGGAGAAGGAAGGATCAGAGGAACCAGAGGGGTCAGGGACACCACAAGAACACAGCCCACAGATCAACTGACTGGGACTCACAGGGATTCAAAGAGATCAGGGAGCCTGAAGGAGTCTGACCTAGGTCCTCTGCATATATGTTATGGCTGAGTAACTTGGTGTTTTTGTGGGGTTTCTAGCAGTGGAAATGGGGGGCTCTGACTCTTTTGCCTGCTTGTTGGATCCCTTTTCTCCACTGGGTTTCCCCATCCAGCCTTGATATGAGAGTATGTGTCTGATTTTTATTGTAGCTTGTTATGCTGTATTTGGTTGATATCCCTAAGCGGCCTGCTCTTTTCTGAGGGAAGGTGGAAGGGAGAGGGGGAGGGGGAAGAAGGGGAAATTGCAGTTGGGATATAATATATAAGAGAAGAATTTTAAAAAAATAATATTTTCTTATCCCAAGACCAGCAGCTTGTGAACAACTGTATTCCCTGCCCAATTTTCAGAATCAAATGTTAACTCACAATCAACAGAATCTCATGGCAGATTTTGGCTTCAGATACTGAGCTTGAACTGTGGCCCATATGGCATGGGATGCTTCAATTCTCCATAGCCCCACATGAGCCAGGTTACAGGCTGCTTCCAGAAGGACACCCTACTAGCCAGCAGTTCTAACCTAGCCTAAAATTTTTAAGTCAGTGATCTACTTCCATTCCATAAAGCTGTTGTTCCCTTTGTGAAAACAGCAGTGGGTTTTGTGTTTTCTGTATTTGAAACAGAAACTTCTAGTCAAAGCATGAGGCGAACCTGCCACACTTCCCAGAAGTCGACTCAAGACTTTGTGGTGATAAGTGAGATGAAACCGGAAAGCAACATGTAAGGAGGCATGGTGATCAGTCATATTTAAGTGTGCACACACACTCTGCTAAGTAGAGGGGAATAAAGGTTAAAAGCTGCATTTTAATGTCTACTTTGTTGTTTAACCTTTAGCTAAGTTACTTTAACTCAAACTGCTTCAAATTCCTCATTATTGAAATAAACACATCTCAGCAATTTGTTGTAGAGAATGTATTAAGATACATGATGTCTTTATAATAATGCCTGTTCTTGTGACTACAAGACATAAGTTGTCTTTTTGTTTATTTATAATATTATAAAATGGTACCAGGTTATGTGGAAAATATAGAAATGGTTCTGCATATATACTCTGTGTGCATGTACTTTTCCTTTTAGAAAAATTTAAAACTTTCTTTCATTCAATATATTTTGATCATTATTTTTCTCCTTGGTGGATCCTTCCCACCTCACTACCCACCCAACTTCATGTTCATGCCACTAAAGGACCTGTACAAGTTCTAGCCAGAAGACATGGAGTCCTACCCTTGACCAAGAAAATATTTGCAATATATATCTCCCAGGCAAAGGGAAAATTTTTTTCTCTCCCCAGTGGAATGTCACTTGGTATACCACTCACATTCTAGGGCAGGCTTAGGAGTAGTTAACCAACACTAAACAGACTCTGTGTTTGTATGTTAGTTTTGTGGAATTTTTTTGTTTCTTTTGTTTGTTTTTTTTAGAATTTTCCTCTTGTTGGTATTTGGTTTCTTTGTTTTAAATTTTATTTTGAGTTGGGAAAGAAATATATGTGATACAATTAGACAATGATAAAGCCATTATACCATTCCAAATAGTAAATTTTTGAATCTAAAATAAAATAAGATTTCAAATGACACAATTCATTACTAGCTAGGATGGATAAGAGTGGTGTCTTGGAGAGAAGGCCCAAACATGCTGGGTGAGGCAGATATAGAGAAGCATTGTGCCCATGGAGGGAGCAATCCAAGACGGAATTCAGAAGAACAGGAGAGAGTTCTGGGTGATAAGTATGGTATCTGTGGAGAACAGAAGAGCTGAAAATTTAAAATGAGGGAAACTGTGACATACAACATGGGTAATACTGGAGCTTGAGTGTTTGAAAGCCAGGTCAAAAAGGTAACACTTTCTTCAAGTGCTTTTCAACGAGGGACATGTAATGCTGTGGGTGTGATTTATGTGTGTCCTTCAAGGGGTCCTGTGCAAGGACATTGACCTTCAGATGGCAGTGTAGAGACCCACCCTCAGAAGGGATTCATATGGTTTTCTCCAGAGTCTGGTTAATTCCTAATGTTCATAATGAAAAGAACAAACCTCTTCTTTCTATCTCTCTAGGTTCTTGTCTTCCACTGTGATCTTTTCTATGTACATATCCACCACAGTGATGCTGTATGCCCAAGACTCTCTCCAAGGACAAATCAATACTTTTCCCAAATGATCTTAAACTTTTATCCTCCAGAGTTGTGAGCTAAGCTAACCTCTTTGCTTTACATACTACTCAGCTTCGAGTATTATACTATAGCTACAGAAAATATACTAATGCCAAGCTACTTTTAGGCTGCTCTGTGTGGTAATTATAAAATGGAAATGGTATATAGGAATGCTTCTAAAGGTAGTTACATTTAATTTAATGGGCCATGGAGTTAATTTTATGCCCTGGCAACTTCAAGTCTGCCAATAAGCACCTCTAGGTTTAAAATAGCAGTAACTTAGGCAACCCTGTACAGTATACGGTGTTAGTAAAATAAGAGAAGAATGATCCATATGCTCCCAACCTTCTGACAAGGAAGGACACATTCCCACCACCTCTTATTTTCACCCATCAACCGCAAGAGCAGAGACATAACTTCATTTAAAGTCTACTGTGTTGCTTTACCATTGGAAACCTCCCATTCTATACCCCATAGCCCTTGACTATTGCTATTAAAACAAACATTGGGGGTTCTGGCAGATAAAATATACTCCATCTTAAAGCTTACACAGGATTCATATCTAGCTATTAAAACAGAATATTGCTCAAAGTTAATGTACAGCAATTTATTACTTACTAAGGATATATTTGAAGCCTGAACTTCTCAGAATAGTAGATATGTTGAAACACCTTGGACATGAAGTAGTTTTTTTTTTCACGTGTCCTTGAAGAGAATAAAGGCTGTAATATTAATTCTGGAAAACTACCAAATGTAACTATAATGACACTGGTAGTATTAGAGCGCCACAGAATTATTCTCAGATTCTATTTCATAACTAAATCATATTTTATTATTACCTTAAGATATTTAAATTGCACAACTGTGCACAAAATCCTCCACCAGAGAATTTCGGAAGGACTGCACGAATTAGAAGGAAATAATGAAGCCGTCTCCAAATTCCAGATGGATACAAAGCTAATTTGATCTTTAAGGTCCTGCCATCTGTTCTTCTTTATTTATTTTGAGCATTACACATTTAAATACCTTCAAGCAAAGATGCATTTATAATGAACACTTCATTCAGGAGGCAAAAAGGCCAAACAGCATAATGGTTTTGTAAAGGTTTATGGGAGTCTGGTTGGATGTTCAACCTAGGCAAGACTTTTCAAGAACAAAAATAATCATACCAACAAGACTTCAAGCAATAAAAAATTATTACCAAATCTTGCAGCACAGTGACCAACTAATTCATATGGCTTTAAATTTTGTTCTGGTTATCGCACATGCTGCTTTCCTGGTTGGTACACTTTAAGGCCATGGTTCTCAACCTTCCTGATGCTGTAACCCTTTAATACAGTTCCTCATGTGGTAGTGACCCCCAACCATAAAATTATTTCATTGCCACATCATAACTGGAATTTTGCTACAGTTATAAATCATAATCTAAATATCTGACGTACCATTAGGAATTAACCAGACTCTGGAGAAAACCATATGAATCCCTTCTGAAGGTGGGTCTCTACACTGCCATCTGAAGGTCAATGTCCTTGCACAGGATATCTGCTATGTGACCCCCCTCAAATGGGTCGTGACCCACAAGTTGAGAACCATTGCTTTAAGGAGCTAGGGACACTCTAAAGCTTGTATGATGGGTGAAAGAGTAGCCCTCAAATGCAAACTCACTAGGACTTTCAGAACGTGACTTCATGTAGAAACAGAACCTTTGAAGATGTTGCCAACCAAGACAGTAAGCTAGATGAGCTCACGCCTGGTTACCATAGTCATTAAATCCGAGGGAGAAAACACAGATATAAAGGGACAAAGAGAAGAGGATCTCATAAAGTATAAGTCAGAGAATAGATTGACACAGCTACAAATCAAGGAACTTCAACTTGTGGAACCTACTAGAGCTAGACAGAGGCAAAGAAAGTTTCCTCTCTTGATCTGTCAAAGGGAACACAGCCCTGCAAACACCTGAATTTCAAACTTCTGTCCTCCAAACTGAGATGGGAGAAAATCTATTGTTTTTAGTCAAGCTTGAAATACTTTGTTATGACAGCCTTAAGAGACTAATGCAAGTGGCAAGATTTATTAAATGTGGATTTTGAAATCTTTTGAAAGCTTGAACTTTTAACTTTGAAACTCCTTATACAACCATGAGAAAATCTGGGATGTGAGAAAGTATGAAGATATGAAATGATTTTTTAAATCAACTAAGAAATACAAATCAAATTAGATGCACAAAGAAAGTCAACTAACAAGTTTCCCATAGTCCTTGTTCCTAAAGTAGCCAAAATATCTTCAGATACTGTTCCTGTAACTGAGCTCATCCAATATAAAGAACAGTGATGCAGGGAAGCCCATGCTCAAGTATTTTAAAAAAGAATGCTGGAAATAAATTCTTTAGGATTATTTACTGTCTTCCCAAATCTTTCATTTTATGTAACAAGGAATTAGTTTTGAATCTGAAACTTGATTAAGATCATCTATATCTAAATACATCTTTACCTTTTCTTTCAATGTCATTATGTGCCTATGGGCAGCCAGAAGGTAATATTGTGAAAATAATCGGTAACAGACATTATATAAACCCGGTTGTTTATATTTTCCATCAAAATATATGAGTTGGAGATGGCTTTCCTTAAAAATATATTAATTTATTTAAATGTATTGTAAAGACAAGGCTTTGTTATTCTGCACACATCAGTCACCATGACACCTGTTCTATTAACCAATATGAACCACAACATGACCTCCATTTGTGGAGGATGCCTATGTGTTATAGTAAATTGTGTAAGAGCACTTTCCTTTCATCAGTTAACACTACTGAATTGCAATTATTCTTGTTCAAAAATAAAGCAATCATTTTTGCTCTTCTTATTGAGCTGGGTGGAATATGTGAACTATGAGAATGTAGCTTAATTAAAACTGGAAATGGACAACTTATCAAGTTTGTCTCATTGTAAGGAATTAATAGCAAAAAATAAATCTTGCTTTCCAGCTAAGTTTCAGTTGACTAACTCTCTGAACCCTACTATTTTCATCCCTTCTCTTTCTGCAAAGATAGAAAGATAGCTTTGTACAGAAGAAAAAGAAGAAGAAGAAGAAGAAGAAGAAGAAGAAGAAGAAGAAGAAGAAGAAGAAGAAGAAGAAAAGGAGGAAGGGAAGGAAGAAGAGGAAGGAGGAGGAGGAGAGGGAGAAATTTTAGGGTCATTTCAGGGATTTAATATCTGAACTATTTATTATACCTTTCTTTATATCATAGCCCACCCCACCAGAGACTTTGAATGGCTTTTAATACTCTAGAAAAGACGTTGACATCCCATCAACCTTCACCAAAATGGTTTTCATCCTTGCCTTGAAATATTCTTTCCAAACTCCTCTCCTCCTCTGACTGGTTCAAGCACTCCCCTCCATAAAAGATAGTTTATCCATCTCTGTTCCCACAGTACTTAGTAAGCAACAATGGGTCTGAGGAAGTGTTCAATTTAATCCAGTCAGAAATGTCCTTGTTCCTCCAAGTCCTATCTCAAGCCTTTTACTTCCTTTGAACTCATAGCTCTTGGCCTAAGGACGTGGCATTTCATCAAACAGGCTCGTAACAATTTGACAGGCACACAACAAATACAAACACCATACATCTGTTGTTCACTGCATGCTTGGACAAGCGAGCAACTGAAATCTGAGTCAGGTGGTGAGTTTAGTGGCAGAGACTGGTGAAGGCTGCATAGACCAGGGCACAGGCTGATGTGTCCCTTGACATTATAGCTAATGTCAAGATGAAAATCCAGTGTTTCATTAAAAATATACTTTTCCAATTTTAGACTGGCTTACTTAATCACCATCCATGACAAGAATTAAATTCAAAGGGCTGTGTAAAAAATCAAAGCTTTGATTACATATCATTTTTGTGATATCTTCTGTTTTTAAATTCTGTAATAAATTATTACTGATATCCAATGGCTAACATGGATATGAACTTTAAAAAAATACCTGATAAGTAGAAGAAGCTTTCTCTTACTCATCTTTATGATAGTATGATGTCAATTGTGACTATAAAGGTATTTTTAAGGTAAGCCCAGATATCTAAGGTTTGGGAAAATACATATATAAAAAAACAAAATACCCTTGAATTGGGAATATGCAAGAATCAAACTTAATTATCAAAGATAGATCTTCTAAAGACAATAGTTACAGTTGATCATTCCCAGAAAAATAAATATTCTCTATGAAACTAAGATCAATATTTCAGTGATCACCTCCTTTTACAATACTATAAAGAAACATGAAGATTGTTTTTAAACTATTGGTTTTTTTCAGACTGCACTGCAGTGTATTTGGTAATATAGACAAGCAATAATAAAATCAATCATTTGAATTTATTTTATTGTATTGTAATAATAAATAATTGTATTGTAAAAATAAATGTACAGTTGGTAGTTTAAACGTTTCTCTCTCTTTCTTTTGAATAAAAAGTTTCCACTATGGGTAATTCGTTTTGTTTTGTTTTGTTTTACAACTTCATTTGGTTTTCATTCATAGCTGATTTTGGGGATATTGCATTAGCCATGGAATCTTGTTATTTTGTCTCATAGCCCTTGTAGCATTGTCCAGACTTACTACCACTCACTATGAAATGTAAAACAGATTTTTTGACACATCATCAGCTTGACATCAGAATTCAGCTAACTATGGCCCATGAGTGAAATGTGGCCCACCACCTTATGTGGCACTGTCCATGGTCAACGGAGTAGACATGATTTCCTTTTGTTTTGTGTTGGTTTGCTTTGATTTTTTTTTTAATATTTCTTCTTTATTTTTTGAGACTTTGATATATATATACAATGTATTGGAATTATGTTTACCCCATGAACGTATAGCAGTTATTGATACTGGCATAAATCTGGGCCCTTCAACACTGCATCACTGATAAGGGAGGTGTGTGAGACCCCACCACTTTCTGAGGCGCTATCGGCACTTAATGGTTAGCGGTGAAGGAAGTGTCATCTTTAGTGGTATTACCACTGGTAAATGGCCTATGCTCCAGTAAATACCCCTCTACCTGTGACACCCATTCCTGCAATGAACCCTAACTGCCCTCAAGGGATTAAGGAAAAGGTATAAAGGTAAGAGAGTGAGTAGCCGGAAAGCTCAAAAGGATTGAAGAGTGAGGAGTAGTAATGCAATAAGAGAAAGTAATGGAACTAAATATTATCACAATACACTGCATATCCATATGAAATCCTCAAAAAAAGGAAATGGTTAAAAATTTTAATTTTATGTGCCATAAAAATAATATTTTATGTGCCATAAAAATAATATTTTATGGCATATAGCCATTACATACTATTCAAAGCTCAGTGCCACAAATAAAGTTTTATTACAACATAACCATGATCACTCATGTATCTGCTGTCTTTGGGAGCTAGCATAACATGGAGGACTTACAGGAGAGAATGCATGGCTCACAAAAAAATAAAATATTTGGTATCTGACCTTTGATGTAAAATATTCACCTTAAAGAAAAAATATTTTTCCTATTTATGAAGAATATAAAATAATTAGGCTTAATGAAATAGATTGCTAATGTCAAATAACCCTCCCCAACTGAATAAGAACATGCTTTGTTCAAGTTGTACAAATCTTCTGAGAACCCAAGCACATGTTCAGTTTAAAATTTGTGACTTTAATAACACAAAATAAAATTTAATAACATAAAACAAAATTTTCCAGGACAGTAATTATTTTTAATGCAAACCAATACATATGATCTACATGCCAGATGGACCTGAAACCCAGGTAAGAAGCCAGTAGCCAGGAACAACCTTCTGGCCTGGGTGGTCTCTTACAAAACAAACACATGCAGAGTGGTGATGTCCAGAGCAAAGGGGATGAAGTCACTCACAGAGGGAATCAACTGATCTCCTAAGGAAACATGAAGGCACAAAGATTCTTCATTGAGGGCGTATAAATAATCATTTTGCTTTCACCGCATTCTTTCTGTTTTCATTTTGCCATCCTTTGCTCTGAAGGCTATCTGAGCATTTTTGAATTTTTAGATCTCAAGAAAGGTCCAGAATTTCTGATAAGTATACTCTTGCATTAGTGTTGCCTTAATGAATACAAGCTGTAGAAAGGCTGAATGAATCTTAGATGAATTAAAGGTGAAGTTATGCACACATGGGGGGAAAAAAGAGGCTAAATGAAAGACGACTGCAGGTAAACCATCCGTGGCAATACTGTCATCCCAAACCATCCCACACATGCGCTTTGCTTTCTCATTCCAGTTACAAAAGTTAATGGCCAGGAGCAGAGGAATGCCCTTATTTCTTATTTATTAGTCACTTACTTCCTTGGCTTATGTTTAAAAATCAAAGCATTTATTAAAACCCCCTTTAAAAGCTGACATATTTAAAAATCAAATCATTTCGCACAAAGCAGGGGTATTTCAAAAACAGGCATCTTAGAGAGTTATATTTCATCTTTTATGCACATTACGTTCTTTGGCTGTCCCAAGCTCAGATTTGTTAGGTGACCATAGCCAAATTTCTTCTTTCTTTGTTCATTTGCTGTGTATTTCTTCAGCAATTTTTTTTTCAGCATCTGCCATAGGCTAGGTACTTTGTGTGGTATTAAACAGAATAAAAAAAAATGACCCAGTCATCACTGTGATCTCAAGGCTCTCGAGAAACAATTGAGAGCATTAATCAGATGTTCAAGTATCTATGAGGCAAAAAAGAAAAAAAATAGTGTGTATACCTGAGAGAGGTTGAGAAATGGAAATGATTACTTCCAACCATAAGATACAGGAGGGGGTTATTTATAAGGTTTCCATTGAATTTTATCTTAAAGGACAGTTAGGAAGGATAAATTAAATTGACTGCCAAGGGCATTCCATAAACAAACAGGGTATGCAAATACAGTAGATAATGTGTGGGGGAGAAGGGATGATGTTATTTGTTTGCCTATACCCTAGCCTACATCCAATGAAGCAAGATGTAGTTACTGGAAAGATGCATCTTGAGGAAATAATGGCAGTATGGTCTGGAAGGAAGCCTTAAATTCAGACAGGTCTGGCTAAGAACTGTGGTCTTAAATATTGCCTATCTGGGAAAACCATGCAATTTATTTAACTGTTTCAACAGAAAGGCTGAAAAATGTTACCTAATGTGTGGGACCATTGTAAAGATGAAAAATACCTAGTTACATTTTCACAATGCCTGGCACATTATAGATGCTGAATAAATAGTAGCCATTATTGTGTCAATATTATATAGCATGCTAAGAATTTCGATAGCACTATAAGAATTTATTGCAATCCTTATAGGAATGTATCACAAAGTTATGAGTTTCTCAAAGTAAGCACTACTTAGAAAATAACCGATTCCAACGAGCTAACTAGTTGCTCTTCAGTCAGAATTGATTAAAACAGCTAAGGGGTAAGTAAGATCTGTAAAGGACAGCATAGCTTACTTGGTTGTAACCCAGTGTAATTAAATCAAAATCTAAGCAGGGTACAGGGGCTCATGTATGCAATCCCCAACATGGGAGGTTTATGCAGATTGTCTACTTTGAGACCAGCCTAGGCTACAATGAGTTCCAGCCTACAGTGTAAGATCCCCTCTCCAAAACTAACAAATTAAAATTTTTAATCTCTGTACCTATTATCCTAGGCATAGTATTTATTCAAGGATTTCCAGGAGCTTGGGAGCACAGTAGAGCCAGAGCTGAAGATGACTTCTGCTTTAGACACAAGATATTAAAATTAATACGAGGTCTTAACCCTACAGAAAGAACCATAGGCAACTGAGGAAAACTGGGAATCTGAGAGGTGGTCTTCCCTTGGAAAGACAACACCAGTTGGTTGTACAGTTCCAAATGATCAGTCCTGAAAATATACATAAAGGTAGCATTATACAGACTGAAGTGGTTATATTTAGGAATATATGTATAATATATATATTATATATGTATGTATGTATATACATATATGCAAGCTACAATTAGGGAAAAAAGGCCGAGAATTTAAAGGAATGTGGCAAGGGGTATATGAGAGTTTGGATAGAGGAAGCAGGAAGGATAAATGCTATAATTAAATTACACTATCAAAAATAAAAATTAATATGAGAAATACAGTAAAATACTATTAATCATAGTAGTTCAAGAATTATTCTCAGTGTATTATACTACTAGATGCCACATATCCACAAGGCAGATCTCAGCTTTTCTACCATATGTTCTTGTTTGTCAAAGAACCATAGAGCCCCTAATAGGACCTAACCAGTCAAGACCAAATAAATGCTTGTTGGATAAAGAAATGGCTAATTCATATTGTTCTTATTCTCATCTGGGTTAAAATGATGAGATGAAGAATAATACAGGATAGATACTAGGTACCAAAATTTAAATACTTACATTTTAATCCCTTTTTCCTAGCCTCGTATATTAAAGGAGTTAATCATGCTCCTATGTGTAATTACAGCAGAAAATTCATACCTTGAGCTAAAACCTGCAGAGATGCTCCCAGACTGATAACACATCTCAAGATTACCAACAGTATATCAGAGTAATGTGGTCAACAGCCATGTTTGAAAAGCTACAAAATCTAGATTGCCTTTTATTTAGAACCCATACAGAGTGGTGCTTTTAAAAAGCTTTTATCAGGGTTCATTCAATATTCCAGCCATATTTTATGGGGTGAATGATAAATCATGTTGCTCAGTTGCTGCAATCTTAAAGGAAAACATGTCATATTCAAGAGTACAAGGATAGGGATACTCAGGAGTGTTGAGAGACAGAGGGGCTGAGGAATAAGGAGAAAGGAAATCACCATGTCCTCCTAAAATTTGGAGGGACGGCTGAGATGATCTGGAAGACTGTAACAAAAATTCAGATGTCTCACCTCCAGGAATCTAACAAGCAAAGAAGAAAACCACTTGCTTCTCGTCTGGGTTTTGAAAAAAAATGCGTTAGAATAGAAAAGCTCATCTGCACACAGAAGCCTGGCTTTGGAGGCTCTCTGGTGTCCTGGTGGATTGATAGCACTTCAAAGGACCAACCTCATTCAAAAATACAACAAACAGATGGCAAATTCCACAGTCAGCAGAAGCAATGGGGGCATTAAAATGAACCACAGTCTCCCTGATGGCTCTTGTTTTGACAGGTGTCTAACTCAGGTGTCTGTGTTTCCTAAGCAATGTCCCTCTGTTCCTACGTACAGGCAGCCCTTACCCTTTTATGAGTATCTACACCATCATACTGTTTACTATACATAAGACAATCACAACCATTAAACTGCCTCTAATCCTTTCCCCTTGTGGTTATATAAATTATTTGTTTACCCTGTGAGTACATGAAAATTTTATAGGCACAATCTAGGGTTGCATCTATCCAGCTTTCCTCTCAAATATATCTTCCATAAATATTCAGACTCAGTGTAACAACATTGTAAGCCCTGTCTATCGCTTGCCTATAACTCACAGTGGCTCTAAGACCCACTTCATAATGAGGGGAATACAATGACCATATTCTAATTCTCTCTGTTTTAGTTCACTTCTTCCCCTTATGGAAGAGGGCACTGAAATCTGGCAGATGGGGTCTCAGGAATCCATCTGTCATATTGTCTGACACATCCGCATCCTGCTTATATTTGTAAACTTATTCATGCAATGAAATTTTTGTCAAGAGTCTGTTCCGAGCACTAAGATCATGAAGAACAAAGGTAAACTCATGACTCTAAAGGACGTTATATTCAGGAGAAAATGAGTTACGTATGTACTGCTCACTCCTCTGGATGGTCTTTCAGAATTCCCATTGCGAATGTTGATCCTCACCCAGAGCAGCCACTGACAGCAATGTTGGCAGGATGTAGACAACATGGACCCTTACACACCACTAGTAGGAATATGAAATAGCACAGCCAATACAGAAATTGATATGAGGTTTTTTCACACCATCAAAAATTAAATCTACCATATGACGCAGCTATACCATCTCTGAATATTTCCTGGAAGAACTCCAAGTTAGCATACCACAGAGACACTTGCACATTGAAGTACATTGCTGCACAAGTCATGATAACTAGGCTATGAAGTCAACGGTGGTGTCCATCTACAGAGGACTGGATGAAGAAAGTGTGGTTTGTATACACAATAGGACTTCTGCCATAAAAAAGAATGAATTTGTATCCCTCGCAGGAAAACAAGAGATGATCAAGCTAATTAAGCTAGTCTCAGAAAGATAACTCCCACACTTTCCCTCTAATTTGTGGTTCTAAGATTTTATATATAATATTATACATATTACATATATAAACTTATGTAGTTATATATAACATGAAACTGTAGGAGAGAGGAAAGGATTGATGGGAGTGGGGACAGGTGGGAAGATGAGGAAGTAATATACAATGTAAAACTTGCTTGAAAATTTTTAACAAAATAAACTCTAAAAATAAATAAATAATTGCAGACAATGGAATGTACTACAATAAATCAGAAAACAACAAAAAACAAGAACCAATATTAATGGAAACCAGCAGTGATGGGGGAAGGGAACACTCGTCTAGACAGGAAGCTCTTTCGGCAATACGTCCTCCTAAACAAGACCTGCATAGTGACGTGCCAAAGTGGACAGGGGAAATCTCACAGGTCCCCACCCCTAGATGAAGAGCTACAAGCCATTAATTGCTGCAGAGAGAAGAGGGAGAACAATCTTCTCTAAGGGTGAGTACCCTATGGAATATCCAATCCCAATTGGTGAACTTTAAACACCTATACACATGAGCAACACGAAATGGACTCAGGAGGTTACTTGCATACACACACACACACACACACACACACACTCACACGCACACTCACACATGCTCACACATACTCTCACACACACTCACACACATACACTCATACACACACACCACCAGCAACAACAACAATTAAAAAAAGAAGAGGTCACAAGTTCGAGACGAAGTGTGGACAGACACCAGAGGAGTTGTGAGGGAAGGGGGTCAGAAACGGTGAGACTGTGGTAGGGATGTAGGAAGTTCACAAATGAAATTTACAAATTATTCATTTCATAAAAAGCCCCATTGAAGAGACGGGACAGAGAGACCTGGAGGCAGTGAGACCAGCCAGGTCATCGCTCGAGCGAACACCACACAGAGAGGGGAAAGCAAGCAAGTCGGGAATCTAGAGACAAGAACGAGAGAACAGGAAGCACAGAGGTCAAGGCAGAGCTCCTGGCACAAAGGAGAGCAAAATAAAGATCCTGAAGTTTAGAGACATCTGCGGCGATTGGGGTGAAATTGATGTCAGTGTGATTGGTTACCGAATGCCAGCATACTCAGTCAAGCATTGTTCTCCATTTCTATGAAGGAATTTCTAGCTAGGTTAATATTTAAATTGCTAAGCTGAGTAAAACAGCACTCTCTGTGATGTGAGGAGGGTAAGTCCAGTTAGTTGAAGGACTTATTTGAAGAAAAAGTAATATGTCCTCAAATTTTTGAACTGGGGGAATGACTTTTTTTCTCTCCTTGGGTTCAACTAAAACATGGCTTTCTGAGTCAGGGGCCTCTCAGTTTTAGGAATGAGATTACTCAACAGTTTCTTGATTCTGAAGCCTTCTGACAGAAACCAGGCTAACACAGTCCATTCTCTGAGTTCTGATCTCACTGGGGCACCCTACAGTTCCTGGGACTTTGCTTCTATGGGCACATAAAAGTCTGTTTCTTTAGAGACCTGACCAGAAGATGAACTTAGGCAAACATGGTCTCCTTGCCACTTGAAGAGACTGTTGTTTACAAAGCATGCTCAGACTATCCAGGAAGAGGCTGGAATCAGAGCAGGCAGCTAAGATGCTATTGTAAAGACCTAGACAAAACACTAAATGGAGGTCTTTACTGTAAATGCAGAGGAGAGCTCGTGAGGAGCTGGTGGGGACATGAGCACAAGGCTTTTTGCTGTTGTTGTTCCTAGGCCCAAAAATAAAGAGATAGTTTGGGGATGATCAGGTCTGTGGGTGAAGCTGATAGTTCAGCTTTGAAGCAATCTTAGTAGGTTTACTAGACTAGAAAGTAAAGGGATAGATAAACAAACGGTAATGAGAGGTTCACAGAGAATAAGTAGTGCGATAGAGTAGGAATTGGAAGAAGCGTTAAGTCTGGCCAACTATAGAAGACTGCTTGACAAGCTAATACAAAGATTTCTTTAGAAATGGACGGTCCCCTAGCATGGTAGATACAGGATATTCCATAATTCAAAGGATGTCGCTCAGTATAGTCTAGAACACACTCAGTAAGCTGGAATGACTGCCCTGAGTTGAGGGCTTTTCTGCTCAGTAATCGCTACTGAAAGGCCACCATCATATAGTCACTTCATTCGTATCATGAGATATATTAGTTATTTAAGTATGTCATTAATATGCACATTACAAGTTTTCTGTATAATTATTGTTTCTCTGTTTTAGGGGTCTAGAAGGCAAGCACCTCTTTCTTATATGATAGAAATGTCTGATAATTACATTTTCTCTGCTAACATTAACTCACAGTTTGACTCCAGAGGCCCACCCTGTATTTCTACCTTGATTAAGAATAATTCGTTTTAGTCTTATTAGCTGTATAAAGTGTTTCTATTTAGCAAAATTCTAAATGCTATGATAGGCATTACAATGTTCTTATTTATTATAGATATCTTGTTAATGTGGAACTAGCTACTCATGAAAATAAATTCAAGTGTCCTAGTATACACAGAGACCCAAAACACAAACATATACACACTTATTATGCACTTGAAACTGCAGTATAATATAGAAAATCAAACATGATTATTATATGAAAATATGCATTTTATTAAAACAATTTAATAGAGATTTCTGCTTTTCTCTTTTAGAGACAGAGAGGGAATTATTTAAGGGAGGAACTACAAAATAATGGGTGGGAAGGACGATACTATAACTATGAATGCTAATTATACCATTATATATATATATATATATATATATATATATATATATACCTATATATGCTATATATATACAAAATGTGTTGTATGTATACCATATATTTATACATATACAGACATGTCATAAAAATTTACCTCTTAGGACATCATTTTCCATAGTTATAAAATAGAAGTATGGGAATACATGAGTGCTAATGTTCCTAAAGTTATTAATACTGTCATTGAATGGTCATTAGTCAGGTACAAATTTGTGTCTGCTTTTAATGCAACTCTGAAAGAAAGAACAACTTTATTCTAAGAAAAATTTTGTTGACCAAATCTTATCAGAAATAAAGACAGGAGTAAGTACCTCATAATGGTAAAAAGAAACACACAGAAAGGCTCCAGCCTGCTGTCAATAACTAACTAGGCAGCCACATGGCATTTTAATAAAATATACCAGCAGTCCAACATTTACAGAAAAGTTACATGTAATATATAAGTAGATTTTTTAGGTGTTTGGGGGAAGAGAAATCCTCTGAATTTAATCTCAATACATTGGATTTGTCACACTTTGATTTCACTTTCACATGCATGCACATACTTTTTGTTTTAGCTTGATAGCTGGTATCTCAATAAGGAATGAGAGAATGAGGAAAATTTAAAGCTGAATGCAAAAAAATCTACTTGATCATTTAACCCCTGTGGAAGTAAGGCCACATGAGTTTAGGTGGCTTCCGTAGTCACAAGGCTAATTAACAGTAGAACTTAGCCTGAACCTCAGAACTGTTGCCCTCTCAGCCAGGGATTTGTCCTTCTAAACCCAGAAGACAGCCAGTGTAGCATTTATAATCCTGTGGAGATGGTTGTGAGATTTCTGAAGGGGATTATTACTTCTCAGGATCCCAGAACACTGACCAGGATATGTCACAGTTGCTCAACATACTATTCTTCCAAGGCTTCACTTCATTTATTTAAGAAACATCCTTTTGCCTTCTTAATTGTCACAATGGGTGCACAGTAGATATTATTTTAATATCATGTGATTGAATACTTTTTTAAAGAGAGGAGGCTAAAATATTTGAAGTGCTTATTTAACTTTATAAACTATAAATACATGTTTTGCACATCTCTATCCCAGTAGTCGGTTTTCTGGTCCTTAGAGCCATTTAAATGATCAACCTTCAGTTGTAACAAACATCTCAGCTCAAACATTTTGAAAGAAAAAAACAGTAAAGGATGGCGAGTTAAGTAGAAATGTAGCACTGTCATACACATTTTTGTTAGCTGCAAGATGTAGGTTTTCTACATGCAGTGGCTCATGCCTTTACTCTCAGCACTTAGGCAGCAGAGGCAGGCAGACCTCTGAGTCGCCGACCAGCCAGTGATACATAGGGAGACCCTGTCAAAAGCAATGCATGTGTATTAGCCCTTGTTTTTACTTATTTTTTACATTTCTTTATTTTCTGTGAGCATATGTGTGTGGGCACACACGTCATGGTGTCAGAGGACAACTTGCAAGAGTGAGTTCTCTTCTACATATGGATTTTGGGGATCAAACTCAGTTTGTCAAGGTACCAAGTGTTTGGGCTGAGGTGCCCAGGGACTTTTGCCCACTGAGCCATCCCACCAGCCTTTCAACACTTGGTTTTAAGTGCTCCTCTAGTTTCCTAAAGCTCCATAGAGATAGGTGTGGTTTTGCTGTTTCTACTGAAGCATTCATACAAAGTTAATAACTGACTGTTGTCAGACTACTGAAAAGATTAAGTTCCTTAATGGGATTCTGCTCTACCATTTATAAATCAGAGATAATGCTATTATGCAGGTCATTGTGAAGAGGGAGTGCATAAACTAATAATCCATGGTGGCATTAGTGCTTGCATTCCACATGTCATTTTCTATGTGTGTAAATTTGGCACCTTGTCTCTCCCATGTTGTATGAGGGAGATACCATTCTAGGCAAGACTCTCGTTATGCCTATCAGTGGGAACACATCAGGAGTACCAGTGAACAAAATAAACACAATACTCTAAATCATGCAATATGATTCAGTTCTGTCTTTTGAAGTCAATATTTTTCAGTGTGGAAATGTGCATTTACATTTCAAAAGAATAGTTCTAATTCTCATTCGCTCCGCATTTCTGCCACACACCAATTTCTCACTGTTGGAGATCAAGCCAAGGCATTATCAAAAAGTCTTATAATTCAGTAGAAAGAATGACATGCTATAAAATATTTTTGCAGTTTTGAATTTGAAAGTTAATGTGTAGTATATGTACTCAATAAGGACTGAATCCCATCAATAAGTTGAAAATATTGAGTGTTTATGATAACAATGGGCATTAAAAATGATCACTAACAGGCTTCTGTAGCCAGGGTTTTTACCATCAAAAGAACTTAAAACATGGATGGTAAGCGAAAATCCAAAATCACTTGATACTATGACACATAGGATACTAATAGTTAATATATTATTTTATATAATATTGATAGGTAGGTAGATAGATAGATAGAGTTATGTAGATACAGAGGTGACGATGAACACATAAGAATCTTAAGATGGCAGAGACAGGAAACAAAAAGTTCCTGAAGAAATAAAATCTCCAGGTCATCATAGAAGGCACATGGAAGAAGATCAAAACTTGCAAGCACAAATGGCTGCAACAGTCAGATGGGTGCTTCTTGATGGAGAAGCAGATGCAGAGTTGCCGTGGTTTCCAGGAGGAGTTGAAAAATAAATAAACACATCCTGTGTTAGGCTAATGAATCTGCAATTATATTCTGTCTGATATTTTCTTTGTCACATTCTCAAACACTGGAGTAGAGAGGAGCTGGAAAGAGAGAATGCATGAGCAGTATGCCTATGATGACATCTGATATAGTTAACATCAGAAGACCAATGAATGAGGTAATTAGTACAGAAGATAAGCTGCTATCAAATTGGAGATAATTTTAAGCATAAATAAAAGCATTTATGCCCACTTACTCTGAAGGCAGGTTGGAGAAACAGAACACTGGGGGCAGGTTATATGCCCTGAAACAAGTAAAACTCCACTTTGTATCAAATCTGTTTGTCATATTTAATAACCATGTACAATGCCTGGGGTTACTGACATTTCTGAAGTAGCAGAAGTCAGCCACCATGCTTGAACCTCAAAGCAGTGATGCTCTTTAGTATCTGTTGTAACTTGCATTACCAGTTAAACACACAAAACTGATTTAAAAGATGAAGTATAGATGAACACTTCATAACCCCACATTCCCTTTTAATAGTACCATCCAGTTGACATTTCATAATTACAATAAAAGAGTTTAAATGCTTTTGCTAGAATTTATCATGGCAGTATCCCGAGGAAGCTGTGTGCCACCCAGTTTGGCTAGACAAGTAGGCCATGTTTCAGCTCAATTTTTTTTTCCAAATTTCATAATAAGAACATTTGGTGTCTCCTGTAAACTGACAATCCAGTTTGTAAGAGATGCATTATGCAAATTAGGAAATTAGCAACAAACTACTTCAGATGTTAGTCATTACTACTTATTCTTCACTCCAGATTTGCAAAAACATAATAAGGCAGTAAATTCGACAAACGGATGTTCTGTTATTGCTATTAATGGACAATATTTTATTGTAATGTTAAATTTACTGCAAAACATGGGAGCTTACAATAGCATACATTTTCCTACACAATCTAATATAATTCAATTTCCCTGTTTCTACAAGAAAAGGAAATAAAGGCAAATATATCTCATACATATTTGGGCTCTAACGTTTCACATTTATTAAATATTCAGTCAGATTCAACATCATCCCAAGAGCTGAGGACCAATTTCACATTCCTCGGCGGGAAACTGAATCATTTTTGTTTTTCACGATATTGGTGAACATTGAAAGCTTCACACATGCTTCCTCTGGTCAATCTCATTCTAGCATCATTCCTCCATTCACTGATTGTTCCTCTTGTTACTCCACATACTAATGCCCAACTCCCATTGCAGAGGTAACAGGTCCATGAGAAGTCATTAGTGTAAACGTGTAGCTCAGTTTCCCCTTATTCATAGCACTCGTTTATGCCTTTTATTGTCAAGCCCCTTCGACCACTGTTTTACTCTGGTTAAAATCACCAGCTAAGTCCCCAGTGCCTGCACTGAGGAGCCCTAAAGACCCAGAGGGAACCAGGTCACCCAGTCGAACCATCATGAACTAAAGACTGAAGCTAATCCCTGATTTCACAAGTTCTGAAATGCCACTTAGAAGCAGGATTTGATTTGTTTGTTTGGATTGGTGGCTTTTTCCATGTATTTGCTCATTGGTGTGTTTGCTTTGACAGCCAAAGTACACTTGTAGAATCATTGGCAGAATGCACATGGTCAATGCAGAAAAATGCCCAGTCTAGCTGGTCCTCTATTATTGAGAGTCACAGGCTTAAGCTATTGCTCTCATTTACATAAAGAATTAATTCAGAGCTGGATTATGTTCTGCTATAAGGTCATATGGAATCTGAAACCACCTCGTTCCACCAACTCTTTTATGCCATGCTTTGTGTTCTAAATTCAGGAAACAAACTCATCCTTTGTGGAAAGAGGGCTGAATGTTCACTCCCCTAACTGAAAACTTCCCAAAAAGCTTTTCTAGGGCTGGGGGTTTTGATTCTTCTAATGAAAATACTATGGAAAAAACATCTATTGCCTTCAGTCTTGCTAGTTAATACATCAGAAAAGTCTATGTGATCCCTAGGCTCAAACAGAGGCACTTCTTTTTTCAATATCTACTTCTTTTTATGAGCATCCAAATGGTAACTCATAACCATCTGTAACTCCAGTTCCAGGGATATGGAGTCTCTTGACCTCCTGCATGCAGCAGTATACAGACATATATTCAGGTGCATGTGTGCACGCACACACACACACACACACACACACACACACACACAAATAGTAATAAATAAATATTAAATAATCTTTAAGTGTCACCATTTAGAAGGATCTGTCAGGATAACTGAAAATAAATGATCATCTCTGTATAGGAAACAGGTTTTAGGAACTTTTCAAATGCGGTCATCTGAAGCTTTCTTACAAATTATTTCAATCATTCCAAGACGTTACATAATTTTCTTTTTCTCTTTTAGATTCTATGCCAAACAAAGGAAGAATTAAGTTTTTAGACAAAATAAATATTATAAAAGATAAAAAGACTGGTCTGAAACATCACATTTCTGGGTTAATATTTCTTACCTATCCTATTTAATTCTACCACACACAGACCAAGTATGAACAAATGAAAGGAACAACTTTCCCCCCAGATTTAGGCACAAATAGTGTAAGAATGACTTCCTAGTCTCAGTTTTATTTTATGTGCAGTGCACAGCTGTGTAGGCAAAAACAGTGAAAAGGACTCTTTTCCTGTTGTCTTAATTAGCTGAAGGAACACGGAGAACATTCATTCTCTTGAGGACTGAAGAACTTGAGCACTGTGGGAATACATTTTCTCTGAAGGAGCCTTTACTACAAATTGTTGGGTTATTTTTCCTGAGAAGAATAATGTTTTACTATATTCTCATCAATCAATCTGTCCTTTCTAATACTGCCTAGGTGTAAGCAATATAGAAGTCAAGTGGGTTTTTTTGTGTGTTAACTAAGAAACATTTGATCATTGACTAAGAGCACAGCGTTGTCACCTCACATAGAAATCTTTTTATCTTAAAGCTTGAATTGTTAAGACTTTATAAATTTCTTGAATAAGTTTAGACCTTGAAAGAAAAATGCGTGAATTTAAAATGATTTTACTGAAAGTATATCCACTAAAAATAGACACACTTATTTAAAAATGGACATCAAAGTTAGTTCTGTAGCTTATACATTTCATCATGTCTTGACTAAAAAATAAGTGAGGCATCCTCACAAATAATTAGACAAATATTCAGAAAAATTAAAACGCAATATTTCTCAAGAGGTGAAGGTGATTGGACAGTTTATGTTTTAAAAACAATACCACATCTCAAGCCACAAATAAATGACTGGTGAGCCAACGTCCTTTCCATCAAGCAAAAGAAATCAAAATTCTATCAGGTAACAATTCCTTATTAGTTAATTAGCTTTGCTTGTTTGTTGTGGTACCAAGAAACTGAAACTAGGTTTTCTGACATGCTAGGCAAGTACTCTCACACAACTACATATCCTTGGCCTTCATTTTCACTGTCTTTTGAGACAGGGTCTCACTCATTTACCCAGGCTAATATTGAGCTACTCGCTTTGCAGTCTAGGTGAGCATTGACTTTGCAGTTCCCCTTCTCGGCCTCCCAAGTACCTGGATTACAGGTCTTCCACCATGCTTAGTTTCCAGCAGTCTTCCCAGCCCTTCCTTCCTTTCTCTTCTTCCTCTTCCTCCTCTTTTTTTTTTCTTTCTTGGTTTTCTGAGACAGGGTCTCAAGCAGCCCAGGCTGGTCTTGACCTAGCTCTGTAGCCAACAAGGACCCTGAATGTCTCCATCTTCCATCTCTACTTGCCCACCCTTCTTTATTACAGACATCCCCCTGCTGCAAATATTTCTGCTTAGCATCAGTTATCCATAAAGATACACAAAATGGATCAGTTTTTTTTAACACTTGTGCTTGCAAAACATGCAAGAACAGTGAATTCAAATACAACAAAAATTTCTATTAAAGTTTTAAGACAAAGGGGACAGATGAACAACATTAAGTGAAAAATCAGTGATGCAATGCTTTCTCTGCCTTGGACTCTTCCCAATGTAGCAACTACAGAATGGGCTGTCAGATCAGAGAATTCACCAACAGCCAATATCTAATGGGTGTTATGAGATAACCACAAATTCTCCAGCACTTGGGAGAATCAACTTTGAATAAGCGATCATTCTATCACTTTCTGTGATAAATTTAATGTATCTCTGATTCTGTCAAATTGGTTTTTACTTGCATTAAAAAAACAAATTCACAATAAATTATGTGTACAACTGAAGTACTTTCTACACTAGCACTCCACGAGGCTCAACTGGCACATATTGGAAACCCTACCAGCCAAACTGGTTTTGTTTTATGAAATTTCAAATTTAAAACCAAGTCCTTCTGTGACATGCTTTCCCAATTCTATCCACCTGACAGGTAAGCTCCCACCTAACTCCCAGATCCTAGTCCTCATGATCCTTCATTTACTAGAGAAGCAGTTTCCTGATTTTGTTCTTCACACAAATTATCTCACTTAATCCATACCGTGGGTGTTAGCAACCATATTTATGTATCAGCAGGCAAGAGCAAAAGAGGTTAAGATGCTCCCAATCTCACAGCTGTTAACTATCAACAGCAAGACTCTAATCAAGATCTTTCTCATTTTAGAACTCAGAATCTTAATCCCTGTCCGCCATCCTCCCCTGAGTTGGCATAATTTAAGACGCCACATTCTCTTTTTCAACCCATCTTTTCCCATTCAGACTTACATAATCCTGATTAAAGGATTCAGATATAGAGTTGGCCATGTCTTTCTCTCTCCTGTATCATTTTCTCTTGCCCAGTCAGCTACATAAAAGTCAATTCTTAAAGAAGAAATCAAAGTTCCATTTTTTTCCTTGAAGTCTCACCTTGCCTTGACTGGGATTTTACTAGCCAATTCTGGGTGTCTGTGAATATGTGCTTTCTTTCTCTTTGGGGATTCTTCTCTTTGGAAGGCTAGGTTAGGTGATGTCTCATAAAAACAAGATGCCAAGTACCTGAACTGGACTAAACATGCAATCATTTTGAGGCAGCAAGAAAAGCTGTCAGATACTTGTCTGTTATAGAAACAGGTAGGAAATTATGTGTGGATGGTTCCTAGACTGAGAGTCTAAAGAAGCTGTAAGGGGGTTGGAGAGTCCTGAAGCTAAAGTCAGACAGTGAGAGGGTCTGTGTATTCCAGAACTAGGTGTGTGTTAGCATAGCTGCAATTCTCGGCCATGGCCTGGGAGAGTCTTGGCATGGTGAAGGCACATACATGGAAAAAGCACCGCAGAGCACCTCAGCTGGAAACCCTGGCCAATTACCATCCCCATAACTGAAGGGCCTTCGGGTGGTATTTACATGGCTACAAAAAAAGAACATTGCCATTTACGAATTCTCACATCAAGAAAGCAATGAAACCTCTTTGCATCATTTTTCAAGGATGGCACTGTTACAGGGAATAAATGGGGCAAATACATGAACATGCTTGCAGGAATTAACACCCCATTGCAATCCAACAAACCAGATTGTGGGTTCTTTTGACTCTTTATTGGTTCCATGTATATACCTACATATATAAACAGTCAACATCTTCTCTAATCCTTGAATCACATGGAAGATGACACTCAGTAAGGTAGCAATGTAAACACTTTCAAATAATGAAATTGTGCGCTGTACTCACCCTGTGCTGTATACACATATACACATGTGTTTGTATCTGTGTGTATGTGTATGCATGTGTGTGTGAGCATGGGGGAGTGTTTCTGGGGGGAGTGGTGATAGTTAATCTTCATTCTCAACTTGACTGGATTTAGAATCACCTATCAGGCACACCTCTGAGTGTGTTTATAAGAGTTTTCTGGGCAGGTTTAACTGGGGAAGGAAGACACATCCTGGATGTGGGCAGTATCATCCATACCCTGGGGTCCTGAACTGACTACGGAGGATAAAGTGAGCTGACCACTAGCATGCATCTCTCTCTTCTCCCCAACTATGGATACAATGTGACCAGCCACCTCATGCCCTGCCAACAGGCTGTCCCTGCTATATTCAGCTGATACCTTTCTTCAGCCATAAACCAAAATAAAACCACTGTCTCCTAAGCTGCTTCTTGCCAGGAAGAAGAAGAGCAGCAACAATGACATGTAAGTAAATCTTCTATCCACCTACACTTATTAATAGAACATCATTTCAATTTCTCAGTTCAGATCTTTAAAAGTATTTATATTAAATTTCATATTTTGTCTTTAAACCAATTTCCTCCTGGTTGTACTAAGGTACATAATTTGTTTCATTTTTGCCCTCCCCCCTCAAAAAAAGATACTTGTATAAGTGAAGGAACTGAAGCAGAGGTTCTCAACCTATGGGTCTTGATTCCCATAGGGGTGGAATATCAGATACCCTTGGTATCAGTTATTTACGTTATGATTCATAAAACAATCACATGTTCATTCAATAGTCATTTAAAACTATACGCTGCCACATAGTGTGATTTCTGGACTGTGTGGAAGAGTTGTCTTTGTTTTGTAAGGACCAGGCTAACTTCTGAAGTGATTGTACCATATTGACTCCACTTCCTCCCTAGGAGTTCCCGGCAGCTTTTAGGGCCAGCTATTCTAATAGGTGTGTAGTGGTATATCATGTTGTTTCAACATGTGTTTCTTGATGTGAAAAAAAATGAATATTTGCCTCCTGTATATCCTCTTTGGTGAAATATCTCCAGAAGGTGTTTGGACATTTTTAAAATTGGGTTGTTTCTTATTATTAAAGTTCGTTATATGTTTGAATAAAAAACCCTTATTAATTTTTTGACAAAAAAAACCCTGTATGCTGACTTCCATACTGGATAAGCTAACATAGATTCTGCTCCTTGCCTTCGTTCCTCTTGCATTTTAGCAAGGATTATATATGCAAATGTGGTAATTGCACAGTACTAGAAGAACAAATGCAGGGTGTAGTGAGAGTCTCCCAGAGGAAGACACAGGTGCAGCAGGAGGGTCAGCAATGACTTGCTGGACGTCATGACGCCAAAGCCTAATGGAGGAGAAGTTTGGAAGATGAAGATGGGAAAGGGTCCTCTAAACTGAGGAACATTCTAGAACACTGGACAACCAAGGACAGTGGGATGAAGAAGAGATCGACAGATGTTTCATATTAATACAAGAGGAGGGGAAGAGGTTGGAAAGCTGTAGACAATAGGAGAACTGTGAGCGTAATGGCTACATAACTCTCCCAAAGGGATATAGACTCGTGGAATAGTCTTATCACACTTAGCAAAGTATCACTGTTTCTTTGTCCCAATTGCTATTAATCGCTGATTTAAGAAATTAATAAACCAAGGGAGGGGAGGAATGGAAGAAGTGGAAGAAGGAGGTAGGGAAGGGAAGTAGAGGAAAGGGAAGAAGGGAGAGGAGAAAGGGAAAAAAAGGGAGGAGAGGACTAAATATACACTAAAACAGGGAAAATGTAAAGCTGACCGTTGAGAGTCATTCAAGAACACTCAATTACCATATAAATCAGGCTTTCCTGTTAAAACTTGTTGTTCTAAGCCTTGGCTGATTCCATCTATCTAAATATTCAATGTCTGCTTTCATTACCACACTATATGGAAGGTGGCATTCAGTAAGGTGGCAATGTAATAGCTTCTGAGCTCTGTCCTGGTCCCATATTGCAGACCAGAAGATTAAAATGTCATTTGATCCACAAGCATTGAGATATTCTCATTAGCATCTATCTCAGTGCCTGAGGCATAGCAATGAGAGTAATGCAATTATTGAGGAGGATGGATGATCAAAGTAGCAATCAGCCCCTGGCCTGGAGACCATCACTGCTGAGGGACCCCATGGATCAGAAGAACCCCCACAATATACAAGTATACTCAACGTTTTATGTTCAGCCTAAACTCTGAGTTGTTATTCTGTGGCATGTGCCTAAAGATTATGTTTTGTGCCCATTGGCTGATTATGATAAATCCCAAAAGATTATGTCAGGCAGGACCAAGTTTTGAAGGTAAATTCACACTGTGCCTTCAGTCTCTTGGGATAGCTCTGTATAATTTGTAGTCATTATTAGCCTTCCTCTGGAAGAAAAAGGAAACACTTTCCTGCTCTCCCTAGTGTTCATTGGCGAAAGAGTTGGATAGGAGTTCAAATGTGCCACAAACTAGCTGCAGTCTGCATTCCTGAGAACGCCACTTTGAAAACTTGTTGGGAAAGAAAATAAAATTTGAATTAGTAAAACTGAAAACTAAGATTGGTTTAGACCAAATAACGAAGCATAAAAGTTAGTGAGATCCCTAGATCTTACAGGAACCTGAATAAAAATGAGATAAAGAACTTTTATAAAACGTGTTCACTTTGAATTTGATTTTCAAAACCTGGCAAAACAGGCAATGCCTAATAGTCTCTAGTGTTCCCAAATGTCAGTATTTTAAAATGTCTCTGCCCACATCATACAACATGGACAACTTTTTGTACACATATATAATCATGAAAGCCATTATTTAAAAAAAAATACTTGTCTTTAATACACCTGCAGCCATCAAGACAGATAAACGAATACACCACTCTCCTGTGGCACTGGGCTGGTGGTAAGTATTGTAAAGCCATTTTAAAATGATAGAAATCTTATTACTGATAATGATACATTCTTTAGTTACTTGACTTCTGGTAAGCATTCCTTCTGATGTCCATTTTCCTGTAAATAAGCAAATATACTGAAATTTGACTCCCTAACTAGCAGCTGTTGGACTCTCTTGCTGACCTGGCTGTCTTGAGGAAAAGAACTGTCAATCACAGCTGGCCAGATTTACCCTGATGCTAGCATGGCTCTGTGGAACCCTCTATGGAAAATACACACACACACACACACACACACACACACACAGTGAAAGTAATTGTTCCTTCTCTTGAAGGTATAGTCTCAGAGAGGACTATTTCAAAGTGTTTGTACTGGATTTTTTATTATCACAAGTCTTGACTATAGTAGATGACCTTACAACCATTTTTAACCCAAAACAGGGGTAGGTCAGTTTCCTTAGCCTAGAAGAAGTATAATGACAGGGACAAAAGGTACAATGATGTCATTGGTACAAATACAAACCTCCACTTGCAAGTTCTTCTTCCTACCTCCTTACTAGCCACCTAGTTTAAATGAGACATCCTGCCTGCTCTCAATCTAACTTTGCATAAACCCTGCCAAGTGAGGATTTGGAGTAACGTCTACTTATTATTCTGAGGATATCCTCACCACTAAAGGGCCTTAGCTCCAAATGTAACGCATACCCAAAGATTTCAAAACACACAGAGGAGCAGGATACAGTGTGGAATCGAGGGGGTGCTTCTCTTGAGGAGCTCATTTGCATAGAAAGCACACATTTTCACTTGCATTGTGTTTCCTTGAAATGGACAGGGGCTCTAGGAATTAGCTCCAATCCTAAGGCTAGCCCCTACCTGTAATTCACCTGTGCCTGCTGATGTTTAGCATCATCTGAAGAACCATTATCAGTGCTTCCTGTGAAGCCAGGACCAGTTAGGAGAGAGGGGAGATGGCTGCCTGGCAACACTATGTACCATTCACCCACGAGACAGTTACTTATAATGCTCCTTGGGAAGTAAGAAGGAAATGCTTTTTTAAAAATAATTCCAGTAAAGGCACAAAACTACACAGAGAAACCCTGTCTCGAAAAACCAAAATAAATAAATAAATAGATGAATAAATAAATAAATTTAGATTTTCTTTTTCTGGCAGAATGACCAATCTCAAGTTACTGACTCTTGAAACTCAGTTTTGAGTCACTTCGATTTATTCAACATTATGTATTTTGTCTTAAACTAGAGAATAAGGAGTTCCAGCCCAATGTGATTTTTTAGATCATACCAAGAAGTGTGAGAAAATGTATTCCAATTTATACCCAAACTTAAGCCAGAGATGAAGAAGGTTTGCTTATAATCCAGGACAATATGAATATATAATATGTAAGTTTTAGAAATTTTAAGATTAAAAGGCTTGCACAATTAATGGGACTAGCAGTTTGGATAATTTCCCCTGCTACAAAAAGTAATAGATTCAATAGCAGATAAAGAAAATATGGTTGAAGAAATCCCTGGTTGTTCCCCCCAGCCACTAGTTTTCTAATTTCAGGAAAGGATGAGCAGAGGCTTAGATAAACTCAATGAGGACAGAATCGCCACCCCCACTCCCACTGTACCTTCATTTTATTTCTCCTTTCTGTGAACACACATTTTGAACTTAATGTCAAATCCAATCTGCCACATTTTTGCTCTGTGTATCTGCTGGAGTCTTTTGTCCCTTAAAATTCAGATATATCTGCTAAATCTTTTTTAGAATACAACAGAGCTCTGAATCCTCCTCACAGCAGCCTCAACACCCACAATTGGAAAAAGGCACCCCAGTCATAAAAATGTGCAAAACAGAATAGAATGCACCATTTCACAAGCTTCCCAGTAATTCTAAATGTTTGTAAGTTCCCTTTCTCCATATTGTGCTTCCAGTATTCAAAACAAATTAAACCATCATTCAGTCACTCTGCTAGGGAGAAGAGAAGACCAAGACTGGGCAGGAACCAAGGGCTTCCTTTTTCTTCCTTTTCTTACCATCAATGTGGGATGCTAAGTAGAGCTGTCCTCTGCTGTCCAGAGCCATTTGGGTTTTACTGGATTTGAGGAGCAACTGTGGTCAAGGCTGTCACATCTCTGACTCCTCCAATAGTCAGCCCCCTCTCTCATAACCCAAGCTGCCCCTGGCTTTATCCTGGTGAACTGTTCCAGTAGCCTGGCAGACCAACAAAGAGCGGTGGCCTGACATGAGATTTAGTGGGAAACCCACTGACAAAATTCTGCACTGAATGCCATCCTGTGAATCTACTATAACTTCCATGACTTTCACGTGGGGTGGGTTGGGGCGATTCCAAGGAGAAACATAGCAGAAACAACACTGATGCTAAATGCAGTATAGTGGCACCTACATGTTCTTCAACAGCATGTCAATAGCCATATCAGTGTAGAAGTACATGGTTTTGAACAAAAACTCTTCATTAAGAACAAAGCTAAGGCCCTGGAGATGGTAGGCCACTCTACCTTCTCAACAGTTCAATGATGGAAGAATACACTGTGCCCAATTCACAGAAACTTGCTCACAGAATTGACTCACCAAAACCCTCAGGTGAAAATGGCAGTTTCCAGAATTTGAACCCAAAGCTGTCTGGCTCTAACCCTTGTAATCAATACTGTGCAAGCTCTTCCTCATCGTGGCAGTAATAGACTGATGTAGAGCAGAATACAGCACCCAACATCCACTGGCTTGAACCCATGAACTTTGTTGAGTCGCCAGTAAAGAGACTATAGAATTTCCTCCTTTTAAAAGAACAAGCGAAGATGCTATCTTTAGAAGTCTCAACACTCATGCTAAGATTTCTAAGCCACAGGCCTCACACTGTCAATGTGTGCTAGAAATGTTAAGTGTAAACACCACAAGATCGTCAACATAACTCCATGGAAAACGAGAGCTTAGTGGTTGTATAAAGCAAAGTAGAGCTTTCCCGGTCCATGACACATGTATTCATTCTTTTCAGCTCACTTTCCCGTGCACTAGCACTTGCTTAGTACCTTTCTGAGGTCTGTGGTGTGTGCAGGGATATACACTCTTCTTATCCTGAAAGTGACCTAATAGAAGAGATAAGACAAATGACCATGAAGACCTACTTAATGGCACCAACCAGGTATGCATGGGCCAACTGTGGACAATCAATGGACTGGCAGGGCAGCATAGAGAACAATCACTTCAGGTTTGTTGACTGGGGATCTCTAAGGATAGAAAGAGGCAGAAGAGACCCTGAAAATAACTGTGCCTAGCTAGACCTGAGCAAAGCTCTTTTAGGGGAACTTTCAGTTTAGAGATGAAAATTTCAAGTTTAGTATTCATGCTAGAGATTAGCAATGGATAAGCTCAGCCATGGAGCCTGTAGTAAAACTTTATGACACATTCTGAGGAATCCAGGGCTTTTGATAAGCAATGGGTACCCGAGGGTAAAAGTTGTGGCGCCATGAGCTCTGTGAGGAGAGCAGGGTTTCCAGAGGGTGACTGACAGCCATGTCCAGGCTGTATTGTGGATGTCAGAGAACTGAGCCAGGGAGCCAGACTGGAGGATGTCTTCAAGGGATGGATAATGAGGTGATGAAGTCCAGAGGAGATAAACGAAGAGAGTGAAGTGACAGTGTGTCAGGGATGATGTTCTGTGTTTAGTAGGTCTTCTTCCCTCTGTCTCCTCCTAAGCCCACGTTCCAAGGTTAGTTCTTGACTGTTGTCTAATAAGTAAGAGATTCTCATCACTCCCTTTCTTCCTGTCCCCTTCCTCCTCCTTTCCTCCTCCTCTTCTCCCCCTCTCCTCTCTTTTCTTCTTCTTCCTCTGTCTCCTACCTCTTTCTCTTTCTCCGTCTCTCTCTGCCTCCCTCTGTCTCTGTCTCTGTCTCTCTGTGTGTGTGTGTGTGTGTGTGTGTGTGTGTGTGTGTGTGTGTGTGTGTTTTCTGCTGTGGAGAACTAGAAGCCATGTCCCTTTTCCATGATGCAGAGTCACGAAAGGGGGCGACTCCCAGGTCACTGCTTGAAGGAGTCTGAACACTCAGCAGGCTTTGCCAGGGCAAAATCTCAGCTTGTCTATGGTGAGCTGTTGATATTTACTGTGTTTGTTACTCAAATACAGCCTAATCTCTTCTTACTTGAACAAAGATAATCATGTCAGAATTGATAACTATGCTCGTGGACTTTGATGACCCTAGAGCTCTGGAAGCATGTCGGAGAAATAGGTATGAGAAAGAAATCACCAGTGACTTAAAGAATGGCGCCGATGTACTATGTTTAGAAAATACTGGCCGTGCAATGTGAGGAAATCCAGTGATCTGTCCATTGCTTTCATTAGCATCAGTTATTTTAATCATAATCTTATGTTAAGTTGTCAACAAAACAGAATTTGTCTTCATCACAGCAGCATCACCCTCAATAACAGCAGTTTTCCTAAAAGGTGAAATCAGAATTTAGTAAAATCTATACATGTATTTATTGTCCTGAAGAAATCTCTGTCTTTATAACAGAAAGAAATTAGAGGTTCTAAAGCAGTGGTTCTCAGCTTTCCTAATGCTGTGACCCTTTAACACAATTCCTCATGTTGTGGTGACCCTAACCATAAAACTATTTTGTTGTTGCTTCATAACTGTAATCTTGCTACTGTTGTTTATCATAATACAAATATCCAATATGCAGGATATGAAAAGGGTCACTGGATCCCCCAGGTTGAGAACCACTATTCTAGAGAGATAGCTCAGTTGTTAAGAGTACTTTCTGCTCTTGCAGAGGGCCCGAGGTTCAGCGCCCAGGACTCATATGGAGGCTCACAAACGTCTGTAGCTCCATTTCCAAGGAGTACCACTCGCTCTCCCGGCCTCTGAAGCCACTCATACCCATAAAATAATTTGAAAGAAGAAAGAAGAAACAGAGTGGGAGAAAGCTCTAAAAGATTTCTCTCAAGTGTCAGCAGGCTGGCTACAGCAAGTGTTGAGTTAATGAGCTGAGTTCCATTCTGCTTTCTCTTCTCTCTACATCAGCCTTGGAGACACTTTAAAGCAATGTCCTAGGCTACCTCCTGGCGAACATTTTAACATTCATTGTAATTCCCAATTGTGGTATTCATAGGTGTTTCAGCTTCTGTGGTCTCTACAAGAATGTAACCAGCATGGAAATAACACAAGAGGTAGCTTATGGAAGCTCAGTTCCAATATTACTCAGACTCATGGATTGGAATGCACACATGACATCAAGCCATTTGTTACACAGTCCTCCAACACAAAAAGTCAGAGAAACAGGAGTATATGCAATAACCTGTTGAGTCTGCAGTGACTGTATACAGTTTCTATAGGCAAGAGTTTCAGGCCTAAGTTCTGTGTCACATACCTTGTGTGATGGTTTATTCTTACCCACTACACCAACTTAGCAAAAACTCAGCCTTTGGCTCCAGTTGACAAGTAAGGACTCATCACACACACACACACACACACACACACACACACACACACACACTTCCAGAGAGCTCTGCACCAAGAAGTATATTAAAATAACGTTAGATTTTGGCTGTTTGTCGTCTGACATGCTGGCCTCATTCTCAGGGTTTTGCAGTATTCTCCAAGGAAGGGTGAGGACACTGATTATCAATTCTCTTTTGTCAAAGAAAAGACCCCCATAAGATCCCCAGCAAGATCAAAAGTGGAATATGTAACAATAGAGCAGAATAAACCAAATCACTCATAGGGAAAGTAAACTCTTGACCTTGGTTGCTTCAGAACTCAGCGTTAATCAATAAAGCAGATTTGGACAAGAACAACCAGACAAGATATGATTTTAAAAGTTTTATCTGCAAACCACATTTCAGAATGCATCTTTATTTTTGACAAGGAACTAGCCTGAAATAACTCTCGGAGCCCTGTCGAGCAGCTTCCTTGGGTTGTAGAGCAATGCCAAATACCCACAGGGACTCTATGCTACATTAGGCCACTGGCATCCTCCATGAGAACACCTACAGATTCTCTACATAGGACACGGATATGAAAATGCCATGTGTATAGCAAAATATTTAGCAGCAGCATGCCACTTTGGATGGCATTTAAATCATCTTCCTGGGGTTTTTTTGTGGAGGATAATGAAGGGGTGGAGACTTCATTACACTAATCCTGATCAGCCAAACCCCCAAATGTACCTCATGTGGTCATAGAAACTATTTGTTTTAATTTAAAATTAATTAAGCTTGAGATGGAGTTAAAAAAAAGGAGTGGCCCTAGAGCTTTAATTGCAGACACTGGGTACAACACAAAGACAGGCATCCCAATGCTTCAGCCTTGAATTTCTGCCACGAAAACCATTAATCAATTCGAAGAGAGAGCTTGCACACTTCACTGCCTGCACTCAGCCCCATCTGCTAAGTGCATCATTGCCAATACATTGTCCAGTGTGCCAATGACATGAGGCATGGGTGGTTCTTACAGAGCATGCAGGATGCCTGCATACTTCCACCAAAACAATGTGGTGTCATCTGATCTTCAGGAGGAATTATCCACCTGAAAACAACGCCATGAATTTTAACACTTGCTTGTCCCTCTCTTATGGCTTTAAAACATCTACTACATGACCTCCTCAACGCAAGATAAAGTTTGAGTTTAGGCTTAAAATTTGGAGGGTCAATGATTATCATTGTAATATACATACATGTGTAGGCATATTGTGGGTGTAGAGAGGACCTGGGAAGAGTTCCAGGGAGGGTGTCTGGGAGTGGCTAGATATAGGAAAAGGAGGGAGGAAAGTGATATAATTCTATTTCAATTAATATCATCCTCAAAAAATTAATGAGTAAAAAAATAAAACATTTGACAAAATGAAAAATAGGTTCAAAACAAATGCATCAACTGTATATTGAGAAAATTTAGACAATTTATCATGAGTATAAATAAAAACTAATAGATAAGAATGCATGTAAAAACAAAGTTTCAATAATGGGCTTTAGAACTATTTTAACTTTAGTTCAGTGGATCTCAACCTTCCTAATGCTGCAGCCCTTTAATATAGATCCTCATGTTGTGGTGACCAATGATAAAATCGTTTTCATTGCTACTTCACAACTATAATTTAAGACTGTTATGAATCATAATGTAAATATCTGTGATTTTCTATGATCTTAGGAGACTCCTGCAAAAGGATCAGGGTTGCAACCCATAGGTTAAGAACTGCTGGACGCCGGGCGGTGGTGGCGCACACCTTTAATCCCAGCACTCGGAGGCAGAGGCAGGCGGATCTCTGTGAGTTTGAGGCCAGCCTGGGCTATAAAGTGAGTTCCAGGAAAGGTGTCAAAGCTACACAGAGAAACCCTGTCTTAAAAAAAAAAAAAAAAAAGTACTGCTGGTCTAATTGATTTAGTGAGTAAGAGGTAAAATTTCTAGTCTAATCAGTTGGTTTCAACAAGATAAGAAGAGTACCTGGAGGCTCTTTAAGTTCCCAAACACAAAGGCAACATGCAGCCTCCTTGACTGAGTCCATCGGAATCTCTGGCTGGTACCTGAAATCAGTGGTTTATCTTAACCACTCTTGGTAATTCTATCATATAGATAGGCTTGAGAACTACTAACTTGAAGAGTGAGGTTCCATTTTGTAAGAGTTATTGCTTCTATTCTAGAATCTCTGTGCTATACTAAAAAAAAAACTATTTCTAAATTGATAAGTGAGGAAATGTGACTTATAAGAGTGTTCTGGTTTCATGAATGTTGCTCTAATAAAATAACCCAGCAAAAAAAAACAACACAGGGGAAAGAAGGGTAGTTTGGCTTACAGGTTCAAGTTATAGCCTGTCATTTAAGGGAAGTTAAGGTAGGATTTTAAGCAATTAGTCACATCACATCTAAGGTCAACAGCAGAGTAAGAATCACACCCTTCCCTGCTTGCTTCTTTCACTTTCATACACTTCAGAGCCTCGCCTAGGGAATGGCATTGCCCACAGTGGGCTGGCTCTTCCCAGGTCTACTTTCTGATGAACCATCAAGACAATCCTCCACAGACATTTTCACATGCAATTCTGATCTCGATGACCCCTCATTTAGGCTCTTTCCTTGGGGCTGGAGAGATAGCTCAGCAGTTAAGAGCACTGGTTGCTCTTCCAGGGGACCCGGGTCCAATTCACTTCCCAGCACCTGCATGGCAGCTCACAGTCATCTGTAACTTCAGTCCCAGTGGCTCCTCCACTCTACTCTGGCCTCTATGGGCACTGTACCCATGTGGTGAGCACTCATGCATGCAGGCAAAACACACATAGAAATATTTTTAAAGCCATCCCAAGGCTAGAGAGATGGCTTGCTGTGGGATGTATGGCAAATGTGTTGCTGATTAATCAATAAAACACTGATTGGCCGTTGGCTAGGCAGGAAGTATAGGCGGGGCAAGGAGGAGAATAAAGCTGGGAAGTGGAAGGCTGAGTCAGAGAGACACTGCCAGCCACCACGATGAGAAACAGCTTGTGAAGATGCCGGTAAGCCACGAGCCATGTGGGAAAGTATAGATTAAAGGAAATGGATTAATTTAAGCTGTAAGAACAGTTAGCAAGAAACCTGCCACGGCCATACAGTTTGTAACCAATATAAGTCTCTGTGTTTACTTGATTGGGTCTGAGGCTGTGGGACTGGCAGGTGAGAGAGATTTGCCCTGACCGTGGGCCAGGCAGGAAAACTCTAGCAACAATGGCTCATAAGTTAAGAACACATATTACACTTCCACAGGACCTGAGTTCAATCCCCAGCAGTCATATCAGGTGGGTGGCTAACAAAACTCCTTGTAACTCCAGCTCATGGAGGAATCCAGCTCTTCTAGTGTATGCGGGCACCTACACACATGTGCACACATACACATAATCTTAAAAAAATAATGTTTTTTTAAAGACTGTCTTCCCAGTTGGTTCTAGGTTATGTCAAGTTGATATTTAAAACTAGCACACAAAGTATGAAAAGTTCTCCCTCGGGCATCTAGCTTCTATACAGTAGAGGAAGGGCTCAGATCCAGGACCTGAAACTAACTGACCTTTTCACTATGATACACTGCATTCTCTGGGCTGGATCAAGGTGCAAATAGATGATGGCTATGTCAAATCTTTCAACAGTTTGAACAGCTGTTCGTCCACCAAAGTATCTTCACAAAAAATAAGGAAACCAGATAAGAAAATATGGTACCCCTTGTTGTCTTCTTGGGAAGAGTTTTTTGTTTCTCTTTCTTTCTTAATTTTTTTCTCCATGTTCTTCCAATAGATGCATATGTAAACATTCTTTGACCATTTGTACATGTATAATGCATTCTGATGACACTACCTGCCCCACTTTCTCTTAGTCCCATTCCAGCCACCAATCCCTCTTTCTCCCAACAAGTTTATCTTCTACTTTTATGCTCTTCATTCTAGGTTTCCAAAGAAACATAACAAAGCAATGGATTATGTTATGTTTTATCATAGCATTGGCATGTATGTACATTTTTGGTTTTGTTATAGTATTGTCATGTACATGCAACAATCTGCTCTGTTCCTATGGTGCATGAGTCTACTATAATAACAAGAAAAGACATGTGAGAGAAAGCAGGAAGAGAATCTACCTGTGCCATCCTCTTTTTTTTCTTAATTCCACAAAACATGAAAAGTGATGTTTCTCGCTTGTAAGAAGAAAAAAATTAAACCTAGGTTTAAATAGCTGTGAAATCTAATATAAAGCCTACCCAGTAGATGTCAGAGCCAAGCAGAGCCCCACAACCCCTGCCTGTGAGACCATAATAGCCCAACAGCTAAGAGAAGAACCCCACTACTCCTCCCTCCAACTGGAACAATGAGAAGATGTGTCGATATTCCCCCCAGGGTGCAAAAAGTAACAGACTTTGCCTTGAGGATAAGCGCCAGGCCCACAAAACCAGTTAAAACCAGAAAGCAATAGAACCCGGGCCCAAACTCCAAGAAACAGCTACCAAACCTATCCCAACACAAGGAAGAAATCCTCAGGCCAGACAGGCAGGCTGAAGTTTTGTATGACATCACTATTAGTCCAGAAGTGGGCACCAGGTGTCTCTTCCCAAAGACTGAACGAGTCTCTGTGGCTGTGACATACAGGGCATTGCAGTCTAACATCAGCTTTGACATCCAACCGACTATCTCCACCACACATTCCTTCATTTCAAGCACAGATATCTACAAGATGGTCCTTGTGGATGGAAAAAAAAAAAACATAGACTACTCTGGATACCAGGCTGAGACCTCCACTCCATAAGTACTCAAATTCAGTCTGGATCATCGCCAGCAGAGTTTGGACCTTGGTATACCCTTGACTGGTGCTGGTCCTTGGAGCTGTAAGACTCAGAAGTGACCCATCCTTAGTATAGTTTTGGTGGCCAGGAGTGTGCCTTCACCAATACTACCCTGATTTTCTCAGAAATCATGGTATAGAGAAAGCTTCTATTCACTGTAGGTAGGTTAGGGTAGAATAATAGGCCTTTGCTTTGGACCTGCTCAGGTCCAATGCTGAAAACTACTCTGATATGACCCTAATGGTACCCACCTGCATTTGGGCCTGTGGGTGGAGCCTCTGGAAGAACCTGAGTGTCAGGCTGAGACATGACTATAGTCTATTTTGATCTTCTGCTCTAGGCAGCATCACTATACCTGATTATAGGATCAGAAGTAGATAAACCATAGTGGTATAGGTCTTGGACCTAACCTGCTTCTCCACTGCTGTGATGACCTCAGTAGGATAGTTTGGGGTTTGAAATAACACAGAATTACATAGGAAACAAAATCTCCATCTCACACAGGAATTCTGACCAGAGATCAGAGACTATAGTCAGGCATCTGGTTCGATTATGACCCCAGGGATAAGTGTGAAGAGACAATATATTTTTAGATATCCTCCAGATCACCTTGAAAAGACACCAACAGCAAATATGGGCTTGAATCACCCTCTATCCATAAAATAAGAGCCCTATATCAAGAGAAAACACATGGGAAACCCTGATTTGTAGGTCCATTAAGGAATTAAAGAGCAAAAGTACTAGATAAAAGGTTTTTATTTTTTGTGTTATATATAATTTATAGATATTAAGTAAATCCTTGGGGGAAATATGACACTTCTGAAGATTTTGTATTTTGTAGAACTGTTTGCAAATTTCAGTATGTCTTATATCAGTATGTTTAGCTTACCTAAATCCAATGTTTCCTCAAAAGAAAGTGTATAATTTTGTAATAAAATAGAAATAACAGAATTTATATAATGTTCTACAATATACCTAGATATACATAAAATTGAAAATCTGTATGCTTCCTCATTGTGTCTGCTTCAAAATTTTGTTTGTAGTTATTACCAAGTATGCTTTACAATGACTTCTCAAATTAAAGAATTATTTGACTTGGCTAGTTCAAAATGTATTTGTGGGGCTGTACAGACTAATTTCACAAAAGGATCCTGGTTCAATTCCCAGCCCCTTCATGGAGGCAAACAACCATCTGTAACCCCAGTTCAAAGGGGATCTAATGCCCTCTTCTGGCCTCTACAGGCAATGTATGCACATGGTGCACAGACGTACATGCATGCAAAACACCTATACACATAAAAAAGTAATAAAAGAAATCTAAAGCACGAAAATAAAGTGTTGTTAACAGAAAAGCATTGGAGTGTTATATGTGTATATGGTAGTGGGTCAAGAAGGCTGTGGGTGCTCATGATTATGTATGTGTCAGCACGCATGTGTGTTTACATCTCTAATAGAGTCTGTCAAGTCAATTTAATATGTAGTGCAAGTCCTTGTCTGCTGAACAACCTTGTGTGAGCCTATTTTCTTTTTGTTTGTTTGTTTTGTTTTTCCAGACAGGGGTTCTCTGTGTAGCTTTGGCGCCTTTCCTGGAACTCACTCTGTAGCCAAGGCTGGCCTCGAACTCACAGAGATCCACCTGCCTCTGCCTCTCGAGTGCTGGGATTAAAGGCGTGCGCCGCCGCCGCCGCCGCCGCCGCCGCCGCCGCCACCACCACCACCACCAGGCTATGCAAACCTATTTTCTAAAGCCAGCAACAGGTATCACATGGTAATAGTGATTCTTGTGTGATGAGCTATATTAGAGACTGTGCTTTCTCTGCAAGCTAATATATATATATATATAAAATTATATATGTGTGTGTGCAATTTATATATAATTTATTGATTATAGTAACTAGTTAAAGTTGTGAGACTATTCCTTACTTGGTGTACACAATTTGGATCTTGGTTTTCCCCTTCTGAGATACTCAGGCCTCTGCCTAGAGAAACCCAAACAAACACATTATCATGAAGTCAGGATATTAGTCTTGACTATTAAGCTTCATATGCTTTCCATAGAAACTCACACATGACTCAAGACTTCTTACATAAAGCAGCTTATAATCTTTGCGAGTTAAACTTGGAAAATTGTAATTCTAATTATAGTGCTATAAAGGTTCTGAAATTCTAGATGTGCAGGCACAAACTGAGTCCAACTACTGAGACTGGAATAACTATCTAATCCTAGATTCCCGGGCAATGCTACACAATGAGAATCCTGAGCACTTTCAGGGACCCATGACCTTACCTGAGGGTCCAGATTCAACACCTGGATAGGCGAATTCATGGGTGGAGAATTTAAAATAGGTAATTGAAGGAAACTCCATGAGCTTCAAGGGAACAGTGAGCGTGGCATGAATCTGCAGACTTGTCCTCACTGTGAAAAATGTCAGAGAGGTGACAGCATATGATGTCCATGACTAGGTCTTCGTGAAGTGCCAGCTACCAAATCAAATGGACATTTCGAGAATCTCAAGGAAACATGCAAGTAACTGATGAGAAATTGAGGCTGTCCAATAGCTACGACTGAACCACTTTGGAGGCATATCTTCCAGGCCTTGCCAAGCCTTTGCATGGTGAATCCCATATAGTACATTAAATGCAACATAATGAGAGTCGCCAAGCCGGGACCATCAGCTAAACCATTTTCAAATTCCATATGCAAGAGAAATGATGAGATAATAAGTGTTATTATTATATGCCAATAATTTGGGAGCAATCTGTTACATAGAAGAATAAGTAATACAGAGGAATAAGAAATGAAGGGGTCAGGGACAATAAAGACTCAGATAATACAACTCAATGACACACTGAAACAACCATCCTACATCCCAGGAGCTATCAAAAGGGTTGGTTGTGGGTAGCTACATAAGGACGTATGATAGGGAAAAGAAAGGGCAGGAAGGGCCACAAACTATTTGCAATCGCTCCCTCTCAAAGGAGCAAAAAATCAAGAATGATTGGTTTGAGGGTGAATTCATTTTCCCAGGTTATTACAGAATTTGACAGCACTCCACATGACATACGAAAGGGCACCCAAGCTCCTGAAGCAATAATGCGTCATCTGAAGTCAAGTCATTTACTCACTGGAGAGATATGACTATTGTTTCACAGAGGGTCAAAAGACATCCCTCACTGTGTGGAAATAGAAAGCAGCAAAGCTGAAGTCATTTGCAGCAAAGAATGTATTTCTGTAACTGGAGTAGATTCAAAAATAAACAACCATTTTTGAACGTACGATACTCAAGCATCCAAACAGTACTACTGTTAAAGTACTTCTGCTATTTTCCATAGTTTAATGAGATAGTTTATGAAACTATGTGCTATTAACATGGACTACATTAATTACAGACTAATAATCACATGTAATACCCTTTATCTATTAACCGTTAAGCAGCATGCTATTTATAACTTAACCTGGAACTATTCTTACTACTACAAATACAGATTTCAGTTGTCTTTGTTCAGGTTTTCAGTCAAGCCCCCTCTGAGTCCCATATACTATGTTGTAATGTGTCTGTTAGGAAAACATCAGGGGAGATGGCAGGATACACTGATTTTGTTCTTGACAGTAAATCACCTCCCTAGGTAACTGTTCTTAGAATAAAGCCACCAGCTGGGTGGCCAGGTTCTGCACCAAGAAAAGGTTGTATTTTAGCCCTCTTGTGAATTCAGTATAAACTTAAAAATCACAAGAAGGAGGAAAAATACAATAAGCCCCTGGTGAAAAGAGGATAATAGAAGTTTGTTTTTTTTTTTTTAAAAAAAAAAAAAAAGGAAATAATTTGGGCAAGCTTGTTTTTAGTTTTTGTTTTTGTTTTTTATTTTGTTTTGTGGTTGTTGTTGTTTTGCAATATACTTTTGGCATTGCAATTATATTGTAAGAGGCTTATATTGCCTCAAGAAAATTAACATGTCGCACCAAGGACTGCTAATCCAATCTGTTTTTCCAACTGGACAATAGGACTTTCTTCACTTCATCATTTGTAACATGCTCCTGTTCAAAAACATGCAGAAATGACCGTACCAGATTTCCCAAAGGTTAGAAGAAAAAAGTAATGGCTCCCTGTTTTGTTTTGCTTATCACCATAGCCTCATAGCCTCTAAACATTTTTTTAGCATGAACCAAAAATAGATGCAAGGTAGGAGTGTTTAAAAAAAATACCGTAAATGAAATGTAGAGGGTAAAAATTAACTTTAAAAACTAAAAAATATAATGACTTCTAGAGAATACTATAAAAATTGTTTATGTTCCTTTACCTGGAGTCTTCTGGCTCATTTGCAAACTCTGCATTCTTGGTTCTTCGCTATGATGCACTGGTGACCTCAGAAAGGATGAATGGATGAATGGAACAAGTCTGATCCCTTGAGCAGTGACATCATTGGGTCACTGTAATGTCTATTTTGTAGTCAACCCTCTTTACTAGTCTCAAGCCCTGGCCCCTACCTTCATCACATCACATCCCGGGGACCTTGCTTTTGGCTCTGTCTTTCAGGCTTGCAGACACAAAGACTTGCTCCACTCTGCCTAAAGGTGCTTGTCTAACGACCATGGTATTTACACCTCCTTGTTCTCCATCAGCGTATTGAAAATACTCTCATGACCAGTCTCTTTCTCTCTCCCTCTGTGAGCATCCTAAACTAATCATCAGCTTCAACAGGCACTAGCTGTCAACAGGTAGATTTTATAGGAAGGCTGGAATCCCCACCCATCCTTTATCCATCCACATCTGCTATTTCCTTCCATTCAAGTTCTCATGAATTGTTAGACTGCCCATCTTTGATGTCAAGTCTGAGCTGCAGCATTTTACTTAGCTAATGTGAAATGATGAAATTAAATGAAAGATTTCCTTTGGTGGAAAATAAAATAAAAATAAATTAAAAATCTTCCCCCTTTGTTCCACTGAACTTCAAATCAAATCAATTCTGAGGTAAATCATACACATATGCACACATACTCATATATGTACACATACACACACGTTTGCATATTTATGTGTATAAAGACATACACACAAATATATACATACACACATATGCACATACATGCATACACACACTTGGTCTCTCTCCACATGAACATATCAAGATTAGCTCTTAAGAGTTTCTTATCGGTGTTGGGGATTTAGCTAAATGGTAGAGCACTTGCCTAGCAATCACAAGGCCATGAGTTCGGTCCTCAGCTCAAAAAAAAAAAAAAGAGTTTCTTATCTACCTGATGATATGCTCTTAAGAACTCAGCAAAATCTATCTCAAAATAAACTGCTGTCTAAAAAGCAACAGGGGCCTTTCCATATACATGGTTCTATTTTTTGAAAGTCTACTAATGCTTTAATCAAGACAAAAGACCTAGTGCTATAGAGGAAAAGCAAAGGAAATAAAGTTTCATGATTGCTTTGGATAATGCTACATACAACTATTTTCTTGGTACCTAGACATCAACAATCAATGTGTGCAAACTCCCCTTAAACCCCAAAATACATCAGGGACCAACGTCCCTGGGGAATAAAAACCAATAGCCAGATCAAGCTGTCTTCACTTCAGCAGGTTACTGCCGTCATCTATGTGAGACTCCTTTGCTTGCCTACAGCATGTGTTGTCCCTAAATTCTCATGGCTCCACTAAACTGAATTTGTACCTATAACTTCACTCTGACCAATTTTTAGAGCTAGAATTCACTAAATATGCCACCACCATACAAAACCAAATGCAAATAAAAAAAAATGGGAGAGAGCGGAGGGAAGAGGAATAAGAGGAGAGGAGAGGAGAGGATGGACAATATAAGATGAGAAGAGAAGGGAAGAGAGAAGAGGAGGGGAGGGGAGAAAGGGGGAAGGAGAAGAGAGGAAGAGGAAGAGAGGGGAAGGAAGGGAGGGGAGATGAGAGGAAAAAAGAAAAGAGAGGAGAAAAGAAGAGGAAAGGAGAGGAAGAGAAGGAAGGGAAGGGGAGGGGAGGGGAAGGGAGGGGAGGGGGAGAAGACTATGAATAAGGCTATGAACTAGGAAGTTCCTAGGATAGGGAAGTGTTTTGCAGATACAGTATCAGGAATGGGACCTCTGGGATAAACCAAAGGTACTCCAGAGATGTTTGTGACTTCTAGAACCTAAGAATCTACAGGGAAAGAGATTTTTTTTGCCATTACAGGTACAGACTTTAGTATTGGGAACTTTCCCTGGGTTATATAGGCAGATCCACTTTGACTGGGTTGCTCCTTAAAGATGAAAGACCTTCCAAGTCTGTGGTGACAGAAAGATATAACTATGGGAAGAAGGTCAGGGAAATGACAATCTAAGATCATTAAGATACTCCCTTACTGGAGAACTTGTAGTTCCCATGCAAAAAGTGGAGAAAAGCCTCAAGAACCTACAAGTGGCTCTGTGGCCACCGGCCATAGAGTAAGATGGGTCCTACAGCTTACGGATTGTAAGGCACTATCGCTGTAAGAGAGGAGAAGACACAGAAGGGAAAAGGCTCGGCAGTTTCTGAGGACCAATCAATGACAAACAGGACCTAAACAGAAACAATGTGAAGCAGAGCTTAGCCCTGCCTACATGATTCTAGCCTCCTGCCTCCCAGGCTGGACTCTGCTCTAAGAACAGTATGATGACAAACTTGGGGTGTTAAGAAACTAGAGTATGGTGACTTCTAGATTGGCATCGTCTACTTAGATAGACTTGCAGCGCCCATCAGGCTGTGGAGAAAATTTCTGCCTTTCTTCTGTTGCTTGGTTTTGTCATCGTACATTTATCCAAAACCCACAGAATGTACACCACCAGGAATTCTGGGAAACAAAGACGTGTCACAATAGATCTATGGTTTGTAAGAAAGGCATTCGAGATGTTGGCGATGGGGAAACTATGCAAGCACATTATAAATTGAAAAATTGTTCTCCCACTCGGGTTTTGCTGTGAACTTAAAACTGATCCAAAATGTAAATACCTGTTCTTGAAAGTTTTTTTTAAAGTGTATTGTAGTTCCTAAGTAGATAGTTTCTCAGAGGTATCAGGTATAGCAAGAAAAAGAAAAAGATTAGAAATAAAAGATCAATTTGAAGGTAGAATTCTTAGATTTTGTGATGAATAAGACATGCACATGAGTGAATGAAGGGAAGGAACTGAAGACTGGCTTTGTGTGTGAAGTCTCCACAAATGGACCACATGATGACATCACTCACAGAGATAAGGTTAGGGGAAACAAAGGTCTGAGTACCATCTTGGAAGCCAGAATGTCCCTTTTGAATATATTTGGTTTAAAATATCCCAGAGGCATTTAAGTAGGAATTTCAGTAGATCAATGTGTGAATGAATCTGGAATGTGGAGCTCAACAGGAAGAGAAATGTACTTGAGAATAGTCAAGTGACATGCGGCGTTGGAGACATTCGATGAAGTGATATCAGCTAAGAAGATTAAGTATGAAAGATAATTGAGATGACATGAGGAGAGAAAAGGAAGAAAGCTTTAGAGGCAAGACAAGAAGTTCAGGAATCCATTAGAAAATCAGAGTAATGAAAAGGAGACCGTGGAATCGTTTTGTTTTTTTTTTCTTTTTCTAAAGTTTATTTTTATTATTTTTCTTTCATTCCTAACATTATAATTACATCGTTTCTCCCTTCCCTTTTCCACCTCCATCCCCACAAACCCTTTCTTACTCCCTTTCAAACTCACGTCCTTTTTCATGAATTGTTGTGAAAATATATATAAATGTATACATGCCTACTTCTATACTTCTAAATATGATCTCTATAACGTTACCTGTACATACGTTTCAGAGCTGACAATTTGGTGTTGAATAACCAATTGGTGTGCTCTTCCCTGGAGAAGACAATGTCTCCCATTCTTAGCTTTCCTTAGCTGCCTGTAGTTCTATGTATAGGGTGGAGGCCTCATGGGCTTTTCCCCAATCCACTTTGGCATGTTTATTGGTAGTGTCCTTGTTCAGCTCATGTTTAGGCAGTCATGTTGGTGAGACTTCATTCAGTGTAGCTTCTGATATTACTAGAAGACTCAGTCTCACAGCAAACTCCCTGATCCTCTGGCCCTTACATTCGTTTTATCCCCTCTTCCGCAGCATTCCCTGGGCCACAGGTGCAGGAGTGATATCTTAGACATCTAGAGGAAGAGTGTTTCAAAATGAAGTAGCAGGTAACAACTACTGAGAGAAAGTTAAGAGGGGAGGAAATGTTGGCTGTTAGGTTGGCAGTGAGAGATCTTTTACAAGAAAGTTCAAGAATGCAATGGGGAAAAAAGACTGGAAATGTTACACGTGAATGGTACATGAGGAACTGGGGCTGATGCAAACAGAATAAACATCCCAAACTGAGGAGATCAGAGATGAGGGCTGTGATTGACAGAAGGCCCAAGGGATTCCTTTCTTCCTCTGATGGAAGATGTTGGCTACTCCAAGAGTTCTCTAAGAAATGTTTCTGGAGGGAAAGTGACAATCATGATGCAGATGAAAATGAGAGTGAATTCCTATGAAGGAGCACGGACATGACAATCAGAGCACACACCTCATTTCTGGAAGCAATCTCTGCCAGTCCCCAAGTGACCTCTGCCATCTCCATCACAAGACATAGGTTCATATCCAGACCAATATTCGTTTCAATGTCTGGTCAGTGAAATTATTATTGTTGAAATCCTTGGCCAGGAAGTGACTTGCCCGAGTGGAATCATACTTTTGATTGAGCTCTGGCCCCTTGTTTACCTAATCGGAGATGTTCCCATCAAATACATCACCATGAGAACAGTACATTTTGCTTTTAATTTTTCATGCTAATATAAAGCATGCAGTTTCAAACACACAGAAGGGAGGAAGAAAATAAAAGAAATGCTGTGGTGGGGACTTCTTCAGACGTAGGTCTGAGTCAGTTTAAGTTCAGAACTACCATGGGTCTGGTAGTACTAATAAAGAACCTCTCACTATGGAAGCCATAGCTCCAAAGAAGTCAAACTCTTCCACAAATGGAAGACAGGATTTTCAAAGGGTATTTTGCTCACAACATTCATCACTTAAAATCATATTGTGAAGCAGGTCAAACTTTGTCTTTGCTCTGAAAGTTATCAGTCAACATGTTTCTCCTAAAAAAAAACAACCCAGCTCCTCTATAGATGCACAGAGCTGCTTCTAGGTCTTCAAAAACCTTCTTTACTAGTTTGCTTTCTCTTTATTTTAGAGAAAGATCAGAGGGAAGCAGGTAGGAGGGAGAGGCTAACCATCACACAATGATACTCAAATGTACAGTCTGACTACAATACAGTCACAAGCTGACACTGAATTATATTGAAGGACCTTCCCTCTGGTGCAGCCTCTGGATTAGAATACCAGGTTCCTACTTTCTACAATGTCTCTGATCAAGGGATCCCTAATTTAGGCCAGGGACAGTCATAAATGACACCCCCACAGGCACGAATTGCTGTGCCTCTTCTGTGTTTGCCAAACTTCTGACCAAATTCAATTCCCTTGGCTCCTCTAATCTGTTTTCAAAGTTTCAGATTTAATTTAGTGACAAGAGTCAATAAATTAAAAAGTCATGTCCAGCCTTTACCAGCTCAGAGGGTGAAGGAGAAAACTGACTCCTGACCTATGTACATGTGAGTACATACACTCAGACACACACACACACACACACACACACACACACACACACAATTAAACCTTTTAAATAAAAAATCATAACTGAAATCTTGAACTTAATGTAATTTTAAGACATTTACTTTTCAAACAGAAATAACCATGGTTCTTACATGTTTGAATTGAAAGGTAAGAACAGATTATCAAGAAAGACCTTAAGTACAGCTGCAGCTGAAAAGACAACTCAAAAAAGACAAACAAACAAACAAAAAACCCATAAATTTGCTTTGGGAACCTGGATATTTAAATCAACAGAATATCAAAATGCAACATGTTCTTTGAGCTTTGTTACTGCAAATCAGGTTCTTGTTTTCCAGTAAACTGGAAACATAAACAGTGATTTTTAAAATTAATTATGTGGTAAAAATTTTCCTCCAGAAAAAAAAACAATATAGCTTAATTTTCATTAGTTATATTGCAAATTGCATTACTCTTATGGAAATATTCAAGGATGCTTTTATATATAAAGCAATAGATGAGAGCTACAACACATGGATATTGCACCTGGAACTTTTTGAGGCGAGGGGACTTTCTTTCTGAAAGAACCAAGAAGTGGAATTCAATAATAATAGCTTCTCTTCCAAACTTTTCAAAACGAGAAAATCCAGTATATCCTGAAGCTAGAAATAGTGGCATCCAGGGTTAAACTGCAGCTTTCAGCGTGCTAATTAGCAAAGCATGGCTGTATGTATAATGAAGATATTAAGCTTTCACTAAGAACACCACAGCTTGAAATTCAAATAACTAACATCATGGGATAATTGAGAAATATGATTAAGTGATTTAAACACTACTGAAAATTCAGGACAGTTCCCTTTCGAGAAGAGCAAATATATCCTATAGACAGATGCCAAGACCAGAATGAGCACATACTCAAGAAAGAAGGTGACTAAGAGTACACGGGGAACCATTTGAAGTAAGTCACTTTAAAGCCAGTCACAGTGTGAATGGGGATAATTATATGGCTCTCAACTCCGCTCATGCTTTTTCTTTCTCAATTGTAAATCCTCTCGATTGTCCTGTTTCAGTTGTCTCTTGGAGGTGTTAGTATATGAAGCAACCAATGCTTCTGCTTTTACATGAGATTTATAAGTGATCTGAGCTCACGAAGCAAAGTGTTAAGCTTAGGTGAGGAGAGGTGAGAGCCTGAGTCTTCATATCCGGTTTCTTCCACAGAAATGCTGTAGGAAGTGCTAAGGTCTGAAATGACATCGAGAATATATTTGGAAATTCAAAAAGGAATCAATGCGTGCTTTCCCTTTTATTAATTATTTGTACTGTGTGTTTTTATATGTAAGAGGAACTAAACTCTCTGAACCAAAATTCTCAGAATTAAAAAAAAAAATCACACCTGTGTTAAAAATTCTACGAGTTGCTTCACTGATTAGAACATCAGAGGTTATGGAGAGTCACAACGTTGCACGTAGTCAATCAGACTTCAGCTATCTTCAGCCCCCCATCTACCGTTTGCTGCCATGTATGGTCTAGCATTCTTATGTGTCTCATCTGAAACCTTCTGGAGTATAGTAACTGACCATGAGCTTCTGCCAAAGCAGAGACTAAGAATGTCATCAGGGAGCAACTCAACTATACAGCAGAGATGTCCTTATTCTCTTGTAACCCATCTCCTTGATGTTTCCGCTAATGGATTTCAAAAGTCCCTTGATTTGTGACTTTATTTTCTTCTGCAAATACAAAAATCCTCAGGGAACCATTCCCATGTTGAAACACGGCATTTTTGATAACTTGAATTCATGTGGCAGGCCACGGTAATTCATATTTGGCTCCAGAGTAAACTCTCTCCTATTCCTGTGGGGGAAAGAGCTGAGTCTTTGCATTAACAACTATTTAACAAGCAATTCCCACTAGTAAGGTATATTTTTTTTTCTAAAGATTTATTTTATTATGTATATAGTGTTCTGCCTGCATGTATACCTGCGGGCCAGAAGAGGGCACCAGATCTCATTATAGATGGTTGTGAGCCACCACACAGTTGATGGGAATTGAACTCAGGACCTCTCAGGAAGAGCAGCCAGTGCCGTTAACCACTGAGGCATCTCTCCAGCCCCATAAGGTATATTCTAATTACAACTAATTTGGACCCTCTGGATTCTTTTGAAATAACTCAAATAATTGTGTATAACCTTTCTAATAAGCATGATATCAATCAAGAGAATTGAATAAAATCCTTATGTCACAAATTTGCTAGAGGAGATCGACAATATACTATTGCAAGCAGCAGAATTAAAAAAGTGAAAACCAACTACGAAGAATTATAAATGAGTGCCATGGAGAAAGAAATGCCCATCACCCTATACTCACAGCTATAAGACAGCATCTTGCCCTTTCTACCTGCTGACGGTTGTCTGGTGATGACAAGACCAAGGAAGCAAGATTCCATTCAGAAACAAAAGTGAGGAAACACACCACACCCGACTCAATGCACATTGCATCCTTCGGCAAATGAATGAAATTATTTTGCTGTGATTAGTGTTGTCCTTCCAACTTGCTATAAGTTCCCTAAAAAGTTACCACCAACCCAAGCTAAGCCCAAGGAGCCCTTCTGCCAGAAGCCAGCAGAAAAATGGGGCAAGTTCCTTACAGACAGATGTATGCTTTTCACACAATGCTCTAGGAAAAGCAGTGGGTGTTCAACATTTGTAAATTCTAGGCGGTGCTCTATAGTGAGGAGTCATCTCCCAAGCATTCTCACAGAATGAATCAACAAAGGGGAACAATAAAAATAAAACTTTTTAGTATAGGATGCTTCAAGTGTAACTGAAAACTAGTTAGTCTGCCTTATATGCATGTGCACTCATAACTTAATTAAAGCATTCGTAATTCCTTTAGACTTGTCACTTGGACTCCACTTCAGATTTTCACGCAGATTTTCTGAAGTACAACGCTCTCAACAAAATAAAAATATAAGATTCAGCAGCTTTTGCTTTGTGTGTATAATTGAAACCAATTAACTGTGACATCAAATCAAAACTCTTGTTTCAAAGGAAACAAGATTCTGTAACTACTGCACTTTGTGAAGTGGGCTTCTCAGTGGCTAGATTAGAAACTGATCGGCACGCTAAGGAAATACTGGAAAAGGCAGAAATTCATAGCAAAATTCGAGGCAGGACATTGAGGGGTTGTATTTGTATATAATATAAGAACCACCTATAAGAACTACGGAGGAAGCCAGGTGGTGGTGGCGTACGCCTTTAATCCCAGCACTCATCGGGCAGAGCCAGGCGGATCTCTCTGAGTTCGAGGCCAGCCTGGGCTACAGAGTGAGTTCCAGGAAAGGCGCAAAGCTACACAGAGAAACCCTGTCTCGAAAAACCAAAAAAAAAAAAAAAAAAAAAAAAAGAACTATGGAGGAAAAACATCATGGAAATGGCCTGCTTAAAATACATACAGGACTACACGTCCCAAAGTAGATTCCACCCATTTTGTCTTGCTTCTTTAGAATAAGCTATGCTCTAGTTCTCAGTTTGTTGTGTCCATCAGAAGAAATGGCTACAACTCTTACTGCTTACACACACACACACACACATACACACACACACAACACACACACAACACACACACACACACACACACACACACACACACACACACACACATATATATATATGTCAGCACAACACTTTGACTCAACAGTCCAACAGTCAAGCATTTATATTAATAGGTCTTATCATGACTGTCTTAAAAATACAAAAAAAAAAACCCTGAGGAATAAATAAAAATGCATTGTCAAATCGAATGTGTTTATTAAGTGAAGAAAATGTTAGTCATATAGATTTCCTAATATAAAATGTCCTAACACAGGCCTGGAGAGATGGCTCAGAGGTTAAGAACACTGGTTGTTCTTCCAGAGGTCCTGAGTTCAATTCCCAGCAACCACATGGTGGCTCCCAACCATCTGTAATGAAATCTGGCACCCTCTTCTGACCCGCAGGCATACATGTAGGCAGAACAATGAATACATAATAAAATAAATCTAAAAAAAAAATGCCATAACACAAAATAAAGTATAAGACAGAAAAAGGGGTAAGGGAGAAAAACTATGATTTCAAGAAACTGTGGTTGTGTATTAAACAAATGCAATCTGAGAATCTAGATTTGTTATTTATTTTAACAAAGTGACTATGTGTTCAAATTTATATGTATTTGTGTGTGTGTATGTGAGTGTATCTGTTGAATTTGATTTTCACAGGTATTTGATTTGACATCATCAGAATTTTCCAACTACTAAAAGCAGGATGACAGCATCCTAGAAATACAGTTTTGTTGCTTTTTCCTGATGTATATGCTTGTATAGAGTGTGTGTGTGTGTGTGTGCATGTGCACACACAAGTGTTCACTTATTTGTACACATGCATGTGCAGGCCAGAGGTTAATATCAAGTATCATCTTCCACCTTTGTTTAGTTTAGTAAGGCAGGGTCTCTTGCTAAACCTGGAGCCAGCCTTCCCTGGGAGGAAACCTGTCTCTGCCAATTTAACCCTGGGATTACAGATGAGTTGTCACATCTTTTATGTGGATGCTGGGGATTTTTAACACAGGTCCTTTCACTATGCAGAAAGTACTTTGCCCGGTGATTTGTCTTTTCAACCCAAACAATACATTTCTTAAACTGTCCATATCTTTAAGAGTTACATATAGCTAGCATCCTTGACATCTGAGATTTGCTTCAAAGTCATCCATGAGTGTAGAGTGACAATTAGGAATATAAGTAAATAAAGTCTGGTATATGCCATTAATGGTTTACATTGAGACTGGGTGATAGGTCAGAAATGCACATTATGTCATCCTCCACAATTATGTATATGCTTTGAGAGTTACATAACAAAATACCAAGTAATGAAAAACATTTAAAGTATACGATTGAACAAAAGCTCCTATTGTGGTTTTGATCATGTTGCACTGAACTTACAGATAGATTAAGTTGAGATGTTGCTTCTCTCAGTCCAACCCCTGCCCTCCACTCTATCCCTAAGTAGCACTTAAGTGATCATTACAACTCTTGGTTCTCTTTGCTTCACTAAGACCTTGCACATCTCTCTCCTTTTGTGACAACTATTTAAGAGTTTGCAAGGTTTTCCAGGATTCCTAATTTTTGTCATTTTCCTCCTTACTAACAGCCAATTTGGAAACAAGTAGGAAGAAATCATTTTTATAAAGTTGGTACTGGAAGCTTTCCTGGTTACCATCCTGGCTTTATGATTCTCACAACTTTCACATAGAATAGCTAAGACAACAAGGCAGGCAATTTATAATCTATACATAAAGAATTGCTGTTTGATAATTTTATATAATGTATATAATGAAATATGATCAATCACTTAGGCCTACTCTCTTAAAACATATAAAATGTATCTGTTGGGACTATTTTTAAGGATGAATGGATACTTGAGTAGCTTTCTCAGACCCTTCCTTATTGTGAGTGACTATGCATGGGAAAATAAAAGAAAACTAGTGTTATGCCTCTGCTAAACTTGGAGTTGCCCTGATTTCTCACTATGAGTGATATAGTGTGGGTTTTCACAATGATTAGAGTTCTCAGTTCACTCAATCATCAGCTAAATTCAGGGCAAGCCACTATTATCTAATAGTTGGAAATACATATCCCAAATACACACTAAAATATCAATCCACAGACCCAGAGAGGCTAGGTAGCAAGGACGGCCCAAGGGGGGCATGCGCTCCACGTTGATTTTCACATTATAAGGTAAAAACTTTTCCTTTTTGTATACCATATCTCACAGTGACTTTACAGGCTTTACCTTCTATCTCAAGCCTGTGCAGGAACAGTATGACTTCATGTTCGGTTACCCGTAGTATACAAGCTGCCAGACATTTATTTCTGACAAGAGGTCTACATTTGTCTTGGTCAAGTTACAGTTCATGTGGACAAGGATCTTATCTGAACTGTCACCATTGCGCTTCATCTGTTTTAAAAAATGTTCAGAATAAAGGGATGGCATGCACTCCTGGAGACACCTTGAACTGTGGGATTGAAGACAGTAATAATTCTTGCTTGGCTTTTCAATGCCTGATATCTGGTAATTGCTCACTAACAGGTTCTGGTCATACTGAATGCTAGTCAAGGTTAATAACTGTTTCTACTGAGAAGTCATGAAATGATTGAGGATACTCTAGGTATTGTATCATATGATTCATTTTTGTAACTGTTTCAGTCGGGAATTGTTTCTCTGCTAATAAATACTTCTTGAGCTTGTAAATTTAGTCTGGATAATGCCATTTCTGTCAGGTTACAAGATTTCCTGTGCCTTTGTTCATGATAACACTCAATAGCAACATTGTATCAAGTTCTTTGCTTGCATGTCACATGAGATTATGCAGACTATGTGATGGTTGAAATAAGAATGGCTCCTGTAGGTTCACATGTTTGAATGCTTAGTTATCAACGAGTGGCACTACTTGGGAAGGAATAGGAGGTACAGCTTTGTGGGAGTAGGTATGACCTTGTTGGAGGAAGTGTGTCACTAGGGGTGGGCTTTGAGGTTTCAAAAGCCCAAGCCAGGCCCAGTGGCTCTCTCACTTCCTGCTTCCTGCAGATCCAGATGTAGAACTCTCAGCTACTTCTCCAGCACCATATCCACCTGCATGCTGCCGTGCTCCCCACCATGATGACAATGGATTAAACTCTGAGCTGTAAGCAAACCCCAATCAAATGCCTTTTTTTAAAAAATAAGACTTGCTGTGGTCATAGTGTCTCTTCATAGCAATAGAACGCTGACCAGGACAGACTGTGAGAATAGATTTGTGCTTTTCCTCTTAATTCCCTCTCCAGTATCCAGAATGCAAGTGACACAAGCAGACATAAGGGAGATAGATTACAACAGACTGCTTCCAGCTTGCTCTGCATCCAGACTTCCTCACCCTGTATTATTAGAATACTTTTGTATATTGTGTTCCTACGTTTTGTTTTTATTTATTCATTTATTTACTTATTTGGGTTTGTTTGTTGGTCTTCAGTGCTGAGGACCATGCCCAAGGCTCACATCTGCTGGGCAAGTAATCTACCACTGAGTTATAGTCCTAGGCCTTACTTATTTTCAAAAGTTTAATAATATAGTAAGGTGCCTAATAAAAGCCCACTTGGGCCGCTGGAGGTAATAACATGGATAAAGAGTGGAAGGAAAAAAACAGCCTTGAATAATTATCTTGTCCCTATACTGCCTAAGCAGAAACATCACAAAAGTACAAAGTCACTGATATTTTGCCCAATGTAAGGAATATGACACATTAAATATAAGTTGATGATCATGTTGTCAAGTTGCCAAAATATTAATGGGAATTACCTTGGAATGGTAATGCCACAGTTGCTGCATTCTGAATAAACATTCACTACCATTATAATGGAAGGGAACATAAAGTTGAAGAACTATCTTCTTTTTGTTTAATAAACACATTTTTAAGTTCGAGTTGTGTAAGTCTTTATGAGCATAGAAGGGAAATTACATATGATTTCTACTATTGTCTGTCACAGAAAAAGATTTTAAGTTCTCTCTGAGGCAGACAGAAAGCTTATAAGAAACAGACTGATAACAAAAGGTCAAAGTTCTTACCTTCATCACATATTTGATTGGGCATTTGCTGCTTCTTTTTAGGATTCTGTGTTCGGACTTGTGAAGTGTGGCTTGGCTAAAATAATCTCAAAATCCTTAACAATTCTATAAGTCTCTTAAGCCTTTAAATCACTATTACTTGGTATTACTAAGTATTTTCCAAGTTTAACTTGCAAAGCTTGTAAGCCACTTGAAATTACATAAAACCTCTTGAGTCTTCTAGAAGTATCCATGGAAAATACACAAAGCTTAAGGATCGGGACTAATGGCCTGAACGTGTGACAACATGTTTAATTGTTTGGGCTTCTCTAGGCAGAGATCTAGCATGTCTCAGAAGAAGAGCAACAAGCTTGAAATTACATATACCACATAGTCTTCTGATTTCAGCTAGATCCTATGGAGAGGAAGTGTATAGAATAAACGTAAGCTGTTGCCTTTAAAAGACAACTGTTTCCTTTAAGAGAAAGTTTGGTCTCAGCCCAGCCAGTGAAGACAAGAAACAACTTACATTGCTATGCAATGCCTGTTCCCAGCTTTGAACATGAGTGTACACTGGACAACAAGCAGACACAAACTTGTGTCACGTGTTCAATCTACTTGCAGTCAGTCTAGCTGCTTTTCTACTGCTGTGATAAGACACCATGACCAAAGTCACTCACAACAGAAGACATTTATTTGGGGCTTACAGTTTCAGAGGGTTAGGGACCATGACTATCATGATGGAGACTATGTCAGCAGGCAGGCAGGCAGGCATGGTGGTGGACAGTAGCAAAGAGCTCACATCTTGAGACACAACGATGGGGTAGAAAGAGAACTGACTGAGAATGGAATGGGCTTTTGAAACCTCAAAGCCCACCCTCAGTGACACACCCCCTCCAATGAGGCCACATCTTCTGATCTTTCCCAAACAGCTCCAAAAATGGGGACCAGGCATTGAAATACATTTTCCTCTGGGTGCTATTCTTAGCTCTATTTCTAAGAGATAGAAGCACACATACACACATGAACGCAGACATGCATACAGAGTCTGCCAGTCCCACTATGACATGTGCAGCCAAGTTGTTTCCTAACATTTGCCTAGTCACAAATACACATTTTAATCTACCAAAGCTAACCATTTTTCTACTTGAAAAATCATTCTAAATTAATTTGAAACAAGATTCTAATTCAAAAAAAAAGTGGAGAAATGCAGATTTCAGTTCAGTGGGTTTTTTTTAATTTACATAAAATTCTGTTATCTTTATTTCATCACAAAACTACAAACTCATGTTTTCAAGGAAGCTATTGGTTTAGACTAATGAAATTAATAAATTAATTAATGAATTAATATTATAAATATTAAAAATATTTAGGTTTTCAATAGCTGTAACATTCAGTAGAAAATTAAAAAGAAATATTGCTTACATGGACATAACAGTTTGAAAAATCCTAACCCCTCCAAGTATACCCCATTCCTACCCATATCTAAGCTATAAAACAAAAAGGATACTTTCATAAACATTTTCTTCTAACATTCTTTTGCATTTGCTTCCATTATTTTTTGTCAGTCTTCAAGTTATTATACAAGGCAATAGGTTTGTGTGCTGTTCTGTAAAAGAGATGTCACTACAGCTGTTCTTATCCATCCTGCTTACCATGTTTTATCTTTGAAATTAAACTGAATACTGCTGAAATCCGACTCACCTCTGCATACATCTGTGCCTCTTAGAAGTAACTACTCCCCGCTGATGCACATGCTGCTAACATCATGATATGCACACGTGAAATACAGGATTTTCTTAATGTAATGAAAGGTTACATAATGACACCACCATTGTGTATTTTTATATCTCACCTGTTTCTATTTTGTTTTTGGTATTATCTGTGTTGATACATATAGAGGAGGACATATCTGGATATACTTCAGCCATCTTATTTCATGGTCTCTTCTTTTTACCACACTTTTTTTTCTGTTCCTTTTTCTTTTTTGTGTGCGTTTTAAAAGCCTTATTGTGCTTTCTTTGTTCTCACCTACTGGATTAAAAGTCTGTTTTTATTCTTTTGATGATGACTGTTTTCAGGCATCCATATAGTATTTTCATCTTTTCTCCCAAATGATAAGCACAGTTTACTCATCTTCTCATCTCTAGAAATGAATGGACTGTTGTCAGTGCTAAAGGGAGGATGTGAGACAAAACCCACAATAGTGACTATTTAAACTTCACAAATAATTGAACAAATGGGGGAGAGGGGGTAACTACAACCTACAGAAGAAGAAATGAAATTCAAGTGAACAGCCACATAAGCTGTTTTGAAAACAGACATGTATCCAAGGTTCTTTTGCTTTTGAGGTTATAGTGGGTGTATGCAGAGTCAGAGACCTTATAAAGGCCAGTCTTTAACTGGCAGAGTATAAGAAGTGGATAGCAATGGAGGGCAGCAGTTCCCTCATCCACAGAAACCTTGAGCCTCATCTCCATCCAGGAGCTGTGATTCTACTCTATAGAACCATTTTGCCCATTTCTTTGTCCACTCCATCATGCTTACCATGAATGACATCTGCTAATAAAATCCTTATCCCACACATGGACAACTGGCCTTTTAATTCCCTCTTCTACCTCAAAACTCACGTAATAATGAATACAAGGGAGATACAGAGGGGAAAATATAGATGAACAATTTCTATGAGAAAGCACAGAATGTGTCATAGATGAACTTGCACGCTTAGCAAAGGAGACCCTTCTCTGGGTAGCAATGATCCAAGCCTGAGAGGCACCAGGAAGAAGTTACAAAAAATATGGGGAGTGGCTTAAAGCTTTCACGGACAGTGGTCAACTCTTGTAACTCTATGTTAACCTTAAGCAACAAAGCCTATTGCCTTTTTGTGAATTTTGTGAAGCTTTTTTTTTTATTTTTGAGATTACAATATAATTACATCAGTCATTCCTCCCCTTTTCTCCCTCCAAACCCACCTATTCTTTTTAACGAAACAGAATCGATTTTCTGTTAACTTCAAGCTAAGAAACTAAGGGATACCCTGTAGTGAGGTTAGGGATTCAAACAGGGGTTATGTCCTTAGGACCTTTCCCTGGTCTTATGCAGAGAACATGGGGAACAGGCCCAGAGATTCCTTGAAGGAGGTTGGCTCTGATAGAGATAAACACGTACACACATGCACCTAGAGTTTTTCTCCATGAAAAAAGACAGTTTACTATCTAATCTTGCTGACATAAAATCCATAGTCTAAACCTTGCCTGCACGGGAGGAACTTTCCATCAGCCTTTGGAGCCTGACTCACTAATCAGATTAATGAAGACACAATAATCGTAATGGTTTTTAAAAGCCTCCAACATGGAACAGTCCAAAATAAACTGACAAATTACATCAGAAGAAAGAGAAGTTTTAGCCTGGAGTATCCAACAAAAATTTCAAATAATGCCCTCAGAGTGAGAAAAGACATTGCTTCTAATAGAGAAATAGAGGATACTATGAAGACAAGGCCAAAAGAGCCAAAACAGAGCTTGTGATGTGAATGAATATGATTATTCAAGTTTGGACGGGGGTTCAGGCATCAACAAACATTTTGTACAGAAACCACATAGTGAATATTCTAAATGTGCAGGGCGTAGAGGTCCCGCCTGTGCCATTACAGTAATCTCCGACACAGCGGTATCAGTACATGAGGATTTGAAATCGTTTATTGATATCTATGCTTTTAATAAATATAAAAAGGATCACATCATAGATAGAGCTGAAAGATCACTCTAAATATAAAAAGATAAGGAGATGAAAAGAAGAAAGAAAAAACAAAGTATCAATCTAGGAAGCCTAAAATCTGCCCCCAAAAATTCCAGAGAGAACAAAGAAAATAGAGAACACATTTACACACAACACACACACACACACACACACACACACACACACACACACACACACACCAGGCCAAGGGACTGGATAGATGGCTTGGTGAACCTTCTTTAACTCCAGTTCCAGGGGACCTGATGCCCTCTTCTGGCCTCCTTAGGCACCAGGCATGCACAGGATACACAGGCATATATGCAGGGAAAATGCTCATATACATAAAATAAAATAATTTTAATATAAGAGTCAAAGAGTACAAGTCCCTAGACTTGAATGGTTCACCAAGTACCACAAAGTGAATGAATAATGACTCAAACTAAAGCAGTACAGTTTCCAAATACCTGGGAAAGTAAAGAATAAAAGCATCCAAAGAGATAATAATAGACTGTCATTCAAAAGATGGTGAATCTCAAGAATGTCTGCTTCTCAGCAGTCAGGGAGGTAGCCACAACAGAAGCCTGGATGGAAGAGTCTGAAAGAAAATGGTTTATAACATGTGCGTGTGCAAGAACCCATCCATCGGTAGGGGTGACCCAAAACAAAATAACAAAGGCCTAGGATATGACCTCTTCATTCCACACTCATCCTTTCTGAGAAATCATTTACAAAAATGATTTAACAAACTGTGTAGAAAACCAAGCATAGGGACACATGGAATATAGGAATGAGAGTCCCATACGGGAGAGTGGTCAGCTAGGTGAGCAATGTGATTGGATGCTAGAGCAGAGGAACATAGTATAACCAGATGTAAGGAGTGTCTGAACTGCTTGAGTGATTGGAAATGTCACTACTTGATGATCTGTTAACACACTAGGAAAGACAAGTACCACTGTTTGTAGGCAAAATTACACAAATTTGAAACAGAGAAGAAAAGTAGGAATGATTCTTAATAAATATTTCTTTAAAAGTGAACAAGACTGAATACTATCTGGCATACCTCTTAATTCTCAGTATCATTGTTTAGAGCCTCATAAGCTGTAGGTTGCCAATCAAGTCAGCATTATACTTACTAGAACTATTATTAATCATGGGGAGTAGGAACCATATAAAATACTAAGTCCTGGATTATGTTAGCATGGTATTAAAATGTCAGTAAAATCCAAAAATATTCATGTGACATAAATAGTAGCTAAAGTAAAGCGATTGCCTCTGAGAGAATAATTGGAGAAGAAGCTAGAAAGAAGGGACCAAGATGGATGCTTTCAATAGAACCCTTTTTTATTTGCAGTTTAAACTATGTGCACAAAATTCAGTTCTCTGTGAATAAATATTAGCCCTTAATGGTCTCTATTTTTAACTCACCTATTACATTTGAAGAAGCCGGAGAAAGCTAATGCTGTAGCCATTATCAGCTAATACAGTGGGATTCATTTGTTTATAAGTGGGAAAATGTCCAAAAAGAACTAGACACCGTAGGCATCAGAAACAGAGTCAAAGAACATCAATAAAAGTGAAGTAGGGCCAAGCGATGGTGGCGCATGCCTTTAATCCCAGCACTTGGGAGGCAGAGGCAGGCGGATCTCTGTGAGTTCGAGGCCAGCCTGGGATACAGAGTGAGTTCCAGGATAGGCTCCAAAGCTACACAGAGAAACGTTGTCCTGAAGAAAAAAAAAGTGAAGTAGCAAGGTGCAGGTCCGGGATCTTTTTATATGTGAATTTCCTGTTGAAATATTGGGGTTCGATATGACTGAGGGGCCTTCAACTGTAACTGGGGTCAAATCCAGGGGAGCAAATGTTTCTGGTACAGTGACCACAAAAGAGTATCTAAGAAAGCCAATGGAGCTTGATATTTATTGTATGGACTATGTTTTTTAATCACTTGATTGCTTTCTTTGTAGTAGGTAATTTTACTTATCAATATGGTGCTTGAAATCTCAACTGTGCTACTATTCTGGTCAGAGAAGATGCCCACCCTTAGGCTAATGTGTTGGAGAGGAAGAGGTGAACTCCTGAAGCCACCATAAAGTACTGGTGACTGTGACATGATAGATATTCTGTCTCTCCCCCTGATTTCTGATAAAGAGTGCCCCAAATCCCTATAATTTCCCAAGTAATATGGGTTCATTTTTTTTCCAGTGTGATAACTCTTGGTTGGCTCCTAGACATCTGCAGGATGAGGGCCAAGTATCAGAAAAATCACACTGTGACCAGAAGCTTCAGAGCTTCAGCCCCAACCACGTCCTTTAGGAGAGGATAGCTGGTTAAGTAATCAGTTGTTTCTATCTTGTAGTCTCCTTAAAAATTATTAAATTATAGTGTGCAGAGAAATTCTAAATTAGTGAAACTATCCACATGCCAAGAAAGTAGCACATTGCCAAATTCTATGAAACAAAAACTACGTGGAACCTTCTAGAGCCTATCCTATGCCCTCTTCATCTGATAGTCCATCTACATTCTTTATCATAAACTTACAGGCATAAATAACTTTCCCTGAGTCCTTTAAATTGTCATGACAAGTTAGAAAATATGAGTACAAAGTTTCCAATTTGGAACAAAGTGAGAAGGCAATCTGAGTCACCCAGAAGAACCTACTCTAGATGGCATTTGAAGGGGGTCAGGGAGGTTGCAGGACTTAGCCCCAGTGGAGTGTGCATTCATTCCAGGAAGCCCAGGCCATACTATATCCCAAGAAATCCAATTGATGCCTAGAGACTTGGAGAACTTGATAGTGCACAACGCCCCATCCTTCCCCTACACAAGTTCTGGTGTCGACTGTGACATGAGTGTACTTTAAAGAAGAGGTACCTCCATTTGATGTGAGACTAATTGAAAACACAAAAGATGGTTATATCACAAGGGATAGAGTCGTGTGAATTTCTCTCAACTAGAATTACTCCGGAGGGATTATCTGATTGCTACAAAATTGCCACTCTCTTATCCTTGCTATAACATGTTTCTCCATGCCTCTAAGACTAGCTAACACCGCACTGTGGACCTGTGTTGTTGTTGTTGTTGTTGTTGTTGTTGTTTTATTGTTTTCTTTCACTATCTCTTCAAACAGAATACATGGAAGGCATTTATCTTAATATCAACAGCACCAAAGAAGGCTTGAGAACATAATAAATACTCATTGAATAGAGAAATGAATTAGCAACCTAATACCAGAGGAAAAGTCATATTATTATGAAGCATTCATGGCCTTTTCTCCCAATAACAAAGTTAATATTTAGCTTTATTATTAAAAAATGTTGCAAATTAAAAAAAAAATCACACATAGATGTGGTAGCCCGCAGAGGTTTCCTAGTGGGATCTGAGCTTGCTTTACACAGCAGGGCTGCATTAGGGGATGGCTGGACCATGTGCGTGGTCACCAGGTGTCCAGATTGTCTGCACTTGGCTGTGCTGGGGGAAGGTCTTTTGCCCCTACACTTGGCTGTGCTGGGGAAGGTTTTTTGCTCCACTCCTTAGCATTCCTCTAAAAGCCCTTTAGTAGAGACGGAAGGGGCTGGTGGGTTTTGACCCAGGCCCTCCAGAGGCTATCCTGTGTTTCTATCTGTCTCTCTCCCTTTATATTTCTACCTAATATTTCTCACTTCTCCCTGCTCAAGAGTACCCTGGTGGTAAAAGTGGGGGCTGGTTCCCCCACACATAGAATTCTCAATTTAAGTTAATTATTGAATCTCATTTTTGCCACATGGTGGCTCTGCTGTTAGTTGCAAAATTCTCGTAAGCATCTCCAAACATTCTTGGGTTTAGCTTTCAATCAGGAAATAAATGGTTATGGGTACCAAATATCAGCAACATAAGGACGATTCACCACCTCAGATAACTTGAGTCCCCAAATAGTTGAGATGCATTTTAGAACAATTTAAGGACCCATAGATTTCTTTTCTACTAACACATTGCAAACTAATGTAGAAGTTCATTGCATGTTAGATATACAGCCTAAAACAATTATCAACCAGATGTCTTGCTTTCGATATAAAAATAGAATCAACTCAAGGAATATTTACCTTTTTCTCAAAATCAAGGTTTGTATTATCTTTTCCCACCTGGTGATTGAGGAATTTAATCTCTGTGCTAAAATACAAGGAAGTCAAATTCTAAAATACATTAGTCATTTCAAACTATCACATGCAATCATGGAAACACACAATGTAAAATGTATTCAAAAATTCTTGTTATAGTAGGATATATGTGATGTGCACGCAGCCAAAGGTTTATGATGATACCACTTTCAAAAACCTTGACTTCACATTCAAATCAGTCATCCGTACAGAGTAAAACATCAAATATTAAGGCACAAAATTGGGAAAGGGACCCCTTATAGCTATCCTACTAAAACTCCCTTGTTCTACTGTGAGAAACCCTAAGAAGTGAAGCTTGGGACTACATGGAAGACTATAAATTATACAGCAGGGCTCTGATGCCAGGTGTTTCTTCATGGAATTTGTTCTAAACAAAAATCTAGAAAATGAATTTTTTTAATATAAGGGACTACCAATAAATTTTTATTGCTGTTCATTTGATAAAAATTGTTGAGGATCTATTAGAAGAGCATTTCATATCAATGCAAAAATTCATGAACTGATTTTGCAAAGAACAATATAACAATGTTTTTTTTTTGCTGACTGTAAGCAAAGAAGAGAACTGCGATAGAAATAAAGAATATAAATTCTAATAATATGAATATTAGTGTAACATTGACTCAAGGCACCTTATTATTAATTCTTGCTACCAGCGCTGCCAGGGAAGTCATTACTGAATTCCCTGCTAGTATAAATACCATGATGTACATATTTCTCTCCACTCTATAAGCCCTAAATTACTCAGAAGTCACTCAAGTTGTAAATTATCACCAGGAGTGGTGAGATTTCCCAAGTATCCAGCTGAATGTTCTGTCGAAATGAGTGAAGGACTCTTGCTCAATACACAAGCCACGAAACTTACCTTTTGCGAGCTCAATGACACAATGGAGAAACATCATGTGCAAAACATAGAACAATTTGTCAACCATGATGCAAGATCTCAATCAGCTCAATGGCATCAAATAAACCAGCAAAACCAAGAGGCCACGAGATGTCAAATTAAATGTTGTTATAATTTAGCAATATATATGGATGCAGAGATTTGATTTTAAAATACTCTAGAAGAAAATAATAATGTTATGTATATAGGAACATAGTAAGAATAAACAGAACTACACCATCTTGACCATTGTAAAGGCTGATGATTATTATAAGGTTTATTTTATTTATTATATTTTACATAATTATAAATATATAAACAACTATGTAATTAGATAATAAAAATATTTATTATATTTTTTTACTTGTATGTATCTTTCATAAAAAAAGAAAAAAATGAATATTTCTTAAGGTCATGTTTGGTCTTCAGAAGTTTCCTAAGTTTAAAAGTGATGCCTTATCAATTTGTGATATTTCCCTATTCTCAAAATTAGTTTATGGTATCCCTCTGCAGGAAGTTGCAGGCAGGAATACAAGCCACAAGAATGTGCCCTGCTGCTATCACACACAAGCATGTACAGATGGAAGATACAGCGGGCAACCTTGTATTTCTTCTCTCTAGATAGATATTGTGAGAACACTTTAATAGTCTGACTTTGAACTTTTTTCATGCACTTATCTAAGTCAGAGATGTTCACTCATAACTATATGTAACCAGACAAGGCTTTTAATAGAACCCTTGAAGTAAGCAGGTGGAACCAAAAATATTCCCAAGACTTGCTAATGTTCTGATGAAGATCAGAATATAATTGTAAATGTAGGTATGTATCTGAATATTGGAAGGGATTTGGTACAGGGACTACAGTGGCATTCTAGAAATATTACTTTATAATGTACGGAGCAACTCTATACTAGGGAAAACAACTTTTAAACCAGAACAAGAACTGTTAACAGAATATGGCATGCAACAGACAGACATGATATTGAAAGCTTAGTAGAATAGAATACTAAAGAATTTCAAACATTAGTAAATTCTGACTTTCCCTTAGTCATGCTGGTGACCTTTGATGTTTGTTTACTCTGGTACATACCCATAGCCAGCAAATCTAGATAGAATCAAAGGAAAATTAATATGTATAGATTCTCTGATCCATACTGAACAAATGTAGCTTATTCTTACTCACAAATCCTGGAAATTGCTAGGAAACAAAACCTTTAAAGGTCCAGAGGAAGGTTTATGGGTTCCATTTTACAGGTGAGTCCACATAAGACCCCGAGATGCCTAGCTGAAATCAATTTCAAATTCAGAATGTCAACTGATATATATATAATAAATACGTTATTTTCTAAATTATTCCAGAAAATGTTTTGAATTCGTCAAACTTAACTCCTAGAATGCTTAATCCAAATTTTCTAATATCTAGTCACTACGTAATTTTTACATTTCAATTTTGATTAAACTATTTGGCTCCACTGTCCTCCAAAGCTACATACAAAGATAGCCTCATTCCTTATCCCTCTCTAGAGCATCTGAATACAAATATACTTTTAGGAACATTTTTTCCTAGTCATTTTATCATCTTCTGTTCTTAAAGTCACAATATGCTTTGAATCCTAATATCATAGAGCTGCTTTCAAAGTTGAACTTTGGGGATGAAGACATAGTTCCACAGTTGAGTATGCTCTACTAAATGGTCATCCCTGAAAACATGCATATTGGTAGCATTATATGAACTGAACAGGTTACATTTAGGAATATATATTATGTACATATACATATATATGCAATAGCAATCAGTAAAAAAAAAATTAAGACGTGATTTCAAGGAGAGTAGGGAGGGATATATGAAGGGTTTAGGGGAGAAAAGGAAAGGGAGAAGTGTTGTGACCAAAGTATACTACCATAAAAATAAAAATATAAATCCAAAAAAAAGTATGCAATGCCTTTGCAGAAGAGGTGAGTTCAGTTCCCAACACATGTCAGGGAGCTCACAACTACCTATAACTCTAGCTCGAAGGGATCCAGTGCCCTCTTCTGGGCTCCATGGGCACCTGCACTCAAGTACACAAAGATACACACACACACACACACACACACACACACACACACACACACACACACAAATAAACTAAATAATAAAACAATCTGTGATTGGTAGTCCATACTTGGAATCTCAACAATTGAGAGGCTGAGGTGGGAGAATTTGAGCTCAAGACCACTCTAAACTACATACACAGTAAGATCCTGCCTCAAGAACAAATAAAATACACATTTTTAGAACTTAAAGTCTCATGAAATTGAAGAAAATGTCAGTACTAAATCCAAACTTAATTCCAGAATGTCGAACTCTTGATCTTACTTCCAAAACTTGACCCATAAAAGCTGTTGATGGCTTCGGTATTCTCCAGATTGCTGAGCCTATAAAACTGCAGAGTCAGTTGGGGAAAGCTGGATCAGTAGTTAAGAGTGCTTGCTGTTCTTCTAGAGGACCTGAGTTTTGTTCCCAGAACTCATGTCAGGCAAGTCACAAATACCACTACATGCATGTTTATAATTTTTTTCTGAGACAGGGTTTCTCTGTGTAGTTTTGGTGCCTGTCCTGAAACTCACTCTGTAGACCAGGCTGGCCTCGAACTCACAGAGATCCTCCTGGCTCTGCCTCCCGAGTGCTGGAATGAAAGATGTGGGCCACCACCACCCGGCTACATGTTCATAATTTTTTAAAAGAAGAAAGAACGTTTCTTTTAAAAATAAAACTAAGAATCCACCTTTAACCTCATTATCTCATACCTCTACTTCTAACCTTTTTTTTAATAATTTTTTTTGTCTAAAACATATGCAGAATTCAACCACTTCTGCTACCACACTGGCCCAAGACCACCACCTTTCTCTTTGTGAGAGCCCCCTTCTTGGCTTCCATCCTGTCCCCTGTTGCAATAACAGGACCAAGAATGATCATCTTAGCCAATGTGGACTATAGTAACAAAATGTCACGTGCAGTACAAACAACAGGCTTCCATTTCTCACAGTTCAAAGATCAGGAATATGTACCAGAACTGACTTCTGGGCAGAGCCTTAATAATGGCATGTAGACGGAGTCATTCTCCTGGATCCTCACATTGCGTAGAGCAGAGGGAGAAGAAACAAGTACACCCATGCCTCTTCCCATCTTTATAATCCCATGAACCTCATCATGAATGCTTCACCTTCATGATCTTATAAGGCTCTGTGTCTAAACATCATCACGCCAGAGATAGGGGTTTCAATATAGGAACTCGGCAAGGATGAAAGCCTTCAATCCAAAGAAATGATCCTTTAACAGACGATCTTTTTAATATGTCCATTCTGGGGGGGGGAGGTTTCTATCATTCCAGACTAACATTCTTATAAGAGTATAAACATCCATCCATAATCCAGTACCTAGGACCTCTGTGGCTTCATATCTAACGTCTCTAGGGCTGTCATCTCTGCTCTGGATTGATTGTCCTTCTTGAACTTCATCAAACACATGACCTGTTTCCACCTGGAGGTTTTACACTAGCCATTCTTCACCCTCTTCAAGTCGAATAAGCTCATCTCTTTCTTCAGTTTGCTGAAGCCATTTTCCTAGTGTCCCTAATCATCCTTTTTTAAATCATATCTGTTTTCTTTACACACCCAATCATCCTTATATTTTTCTTTCTTCCTATTGTCCACATTACATAGTCATGTTAATCACATTCGCCTTACTGTGACAAAATACCTCTGCAAGTGCAATTTCTAAGAGAAAAATGTTTACTTTGGTTCACATTTTCAAAGGGTCTCAGACCATCTGGTGGGGGAAGGCATGGCGGACTTTGTGACTGGGAACCCTATGGCAGAGGTTCGTCATATCATGACAGACTCAAAAGAAGAGTGGACAGAAGTAAAAGCTGGGCTACAGCCTTCAAAGGCCTAAATCTAGTAACTTCCTTTTATAAAACAAGTCTCAATTCTTAAAGGTTCTGCAGCAATACTAATTAAGAAACTTGTGTTTACACTGAAAGTGTCTGTTTCAATCATTTGAAATGCAAGTTTCAAATAGCATATACCTTTATTTTACACACTGATGTCCACATATTTGAAACAGTGTCTAGCACATAATGGTATTTGGACTATTTAGATGTTAAATCAATGAAATCTCCGAAGCCAGGTACCCTGAAGATATCCGATTTCAGTCTCGTTTTTTCACACCTTTATATTTGACAATCTGGTTTCATATTGGTCTGAAATTTGGCATTACATATAGCCACTTGATTCATTTGCTCAATTTAAATAAAATATGTTTAGCTATTCAAAGTAATGTTAAGTGCAGTTTTTAAAAAAAAAGTGTTTATGTAGATGATGCCATGTTTTACAATTGTATAAATCATAAGGCCTGAGATGAATTGGGGAAATTGAAGTTGTCGGGTAGTTTATGGTTAGTCCTCTCTGTGGTGACAATCACAAAGGAAGTTGCCAAGCGCACAGTGGGACATAATTTTGCCTATGTTGAAAAGCAAGACAGAAACAATCAGCTGGCTGCCGTCAACAAGGAAAAGAGGATAAACGTTGAAAACCACACCAGAAAATTAGTAAAATTGCTTATTATAATATAGTATTTTTTTTTTCCTTTTGAGTGACTACTTGGTATCTTTAGGTTAATTTCCACAGCCTTAAGTGATTAATGTGGCTTCGAATTGTTCTTTCCATCTTGGGATTTTTCAACTGGCATCATTGATGATTTTCCCTCTTCAAGAACTTTGTCACCTTGAACTAGGACAAACCTGGAGGGATGCCTACTTAAGAGCTGGTGCCTGGAAGGGACCACTCAGAGTGCCTCAGTGCAAGAACGGCAAGAAGACCTCTGAGAAATAGACAGGTGGTCAGCACGAAGGGGAAATAGCCATTTTAAGACCCCGGGAAGGAGCATGAGATCAGAACCATGGAGCAAGACAAGATGGGAAACCGAGACAGCAAGAAAAATGCTTGAAAATTAAGGACAAGATATGTAATACAAGAAATGATATTGACATAAATAATCCAAGAGTATTTGTCCCATGAAAAGCAACGTGAGATAATTATTTCCCCTGGTCTCCTCTGTGCTCCTGTCACAAGGGTATGAGGCACACGGACAAGTGAATGGCCCTGTGCAGCTGTTAGTCAAGAAGGATGTCTTCATCCAGACTTCCCAGTGTGAAGGAGGAAGGGTGAGCAGGAAAATCAGAGGCTTTCAATGCAGAGAAATGAGAAAGAAGCTATAAATACGATTCCCTTTAGGCTTTTTTGAGACATGCGAGTTGTGAAGTCCCATTTGGGATGTTAGATAATAAAGACTCGGCGTTATCCTTCTGTACTGTGCTGAGTTGAATATTTAAAAGCATATTTACTATTCCTGTGAAAATTATGGTTTAACCATGAAGACAAGACATCTCCGGGAAGAGTGAAGACCTGCTAATCATTTGATTTTTCTCCCACCTTTTCTACACATCATTTAAAAGTTCTTTCCTTGAAATTATTTCCAATCTCACTAATAGAGGAAATCTCTGTATTCAACGAGGAGTGTATAAGGTACCATTACATGTATTGTTCCTTCTAGAGACTCGGACCCTCCCAACCTGCTGGCACTCTGGCACTGACTCTCCTTGGGATCCGGTGGTAGACCTAGAGGAAGAGTAAGTAAACCAGGTACAGTTGTGTGCCTTTGCCTTGAAAATCGTAGATCCACTTCCCCTAAGAGACCCAGGAATGGGACTGACTTTTCAGAGCCCCTCACGACCACATGTCAGAGCCTAAGGATGGCAAAAGGGGGTAATAAAGAACTACGTTCCAAAGAGAGAGTAACAGGATGAGTATGACTGTACTACATCATGTACAAGTATAAAAATGTTGACGTTGAGCTATGTATAATTAATACATGCCATCAAAAACACAAAATTAAAAATTTCAGCAAATTTTATAATATAAAAAGACTACCGTTACATAATAAGCTTATAGTGTGGCTACTGTGTTTACGACAAAATATATTATGGATCTGAAATGTGTCGAGCACTGTTGTGCTAAAAATAACTGAGAGGCGGAAAGTGACCTCTTAGAGGTCACAACTTAGTATCAGAAATCTCCCTTCTCTCTCCTATTGAGAGAGCACTTGTTATTGTTGATTCCTTTTTAGTGGGTTTCTTAAACATACCTGTCCATCAAAAATACACCCTCTCTGTGGCCACACTCATGGAAGAAAGCTTAACTTTTTTCCCTGCCTCAGTAGATGTTCTTACACCCACATGCATATGGGCAGCATTAAATGGACTCAGTGGGTTTACAGAGAGAGGGCAGGAGAGAGAGGGAGAGAATATGAGCACATGAATTTGAATCAAGCAGGGTCGGAAGGGTTAGAGGAGGGATTGGAGGGGAGATTTGATCAAAATTCAATGTATGCATGTATGAAATTTTCAATGAAAAAAGAAAAGCACAACCTCTTCCATCCCCTTGAATCAGAACCTTGGGGAACGGGATAAGCTGTCTGAGTGTTTTAGATATAGTTACAACACCTATAAGTTCCAGGCAATCACTACATTGTCAACAGCATAACACCTGAGGGAGTGGCCTATGCCCGTGCGCCCTTTGATTATCATGATTAGCATTGACCAAACTGTTCACCCTTGGATAATATCAAAGTGGCCCCTAATTGAGAAGCAGCCAATTTACCTAATATAAACAAAGTATTGTAAAGAATAGTACTTATTTATAGACAATGGCAAACTCTGTAGTTCAGGTGTTATGCTTTGCTTTGGGGTAGAGAAACAATGAGCATTAGTTATTAGACATAGTCCACAGAACTAAAACATTAATTTTAAGTAGATAATGCAGAAGATGAAGGTATTAGAACTTTTCCCACTGAGTGTACTACCAAAAAACTATTCGCTGAAGCTGTTCTTTGTGAGTTTCCAACTGTTAATGCTGTCAATATTCAATATTAAAAGGCAACATCAGCACACGTAACAGATAATATTTGTTCGATATATGTGATGGACACTGAGATAAGCACTTTGGGATATCAAGATGGCACAGGAGTGAGGCTGTAGCCCAGGGCCCCAGTTCAATCCCCAGTACCATGATCAAAGACAAAAATACAACTCAGTATTCAAAATATGCCTGTGAAGTAATTTTACTATCATGTCCATTTTGCAGACAAGAAAACTGAAGCACAGAGAAGGTGAGAGGGCTGCTCAAGGCAACACAGCTGGCAAACTTAGAGACTAGCTGTTGCTTCCCCCTTACTCCCTCAGAGACAAAGGAAACTCACAGGGTCCTACTCCAGAGAACAAGAGTGAGTTCTGTACAGCTTCGCTACTTTCATTTCTTAGTCTACCTCACTTTCACCACATTCAGCGAGCACAGCAATGCCATTGGGAAGGAACTAGTGACTGTGAAGCCGCCTAAGACAGACTTGGTTCTTCCTGTAAGCTCTATCACTTCCTTGCCATATTCTGGAGCCTTGAGCTGGCGACCCCTTTGAGTCCCAGGTCCTTCACCTTTGAAATGTAGATTACAGTGGGACCTGCACGTTGTTGTCATTGTCAAAGATAAAACAGGGGGCCGGAGAGATGGCTCAATGGTTAAGAGCACTGGCTGCTCTTCTGGAGGACCCAGGTTCGATTCCCAGCACCCACATAGCAGCTCACAACTGTCTGTAACTCCCTCACACAGACATACATGCAGGTAAAATATTAACACACCAAAAATAAAGTAAAAATCTTTTCTAAAGAAGAAAATAAAATTATAAAAAAAAAGAAAAGCAGGGTGACCTATTCATTTAAAGAACTTAAAAAGCACTCAATAAATATTATTAGTGTAATAAACAGAAGTAAATCAATAAACTATGAATCAAATGATCTCTGGGTTCTAATACTAGCACTAAAAATGGTTTATTTCTCTTCTGATTAAAAAAGAACAAGAAAAAATAAAAGGGCCAGCAACCAAAACAAGCCCAGTCATAAGCCATTAAGCCAATTATAGCTTTTGTGGGGAAATCAGAAAAGCCACTAGACCTATTAATTTGTGTGTCATTAGTCATCCCCCCCATTGTAGAGCCGATGTTGTCCAGCGTCCTGAGACACCTTGCATAATATAATCACTGTGACTCCAAGAGGTCAAACAGGCATGCTCTTAATGCGGCTTTGTGAAAAGCTCAATAATTCATTTTATAAATTTCAGCTCAAAGCCTACACCGAGGTTAAGAAAAATGGACATTCGATCCGTGAACTTCACGTCAAGCGCTAGAAAAACTCTGGGAAGCACACGCTGGGCGACTCAGCAGACGCAGACAGTACAGACGCTGCCAAATTGTAAAACAAGACTTGGAAATCACGGGGGGAAAACGTTGCTAGTTATTGATTACGTTGACCATTCACTTCCTATTGAGCCACCCCAAAAGAATCATTCATTTTCCAGCCTGAGCCTGCTCATTTGCAAGATAAAAGAGAGCCAGCTCTGCACATGCCCATAGTGTTCCTCACCACTGGGGGCAGCTTTACATAAGACTGCATTCAGTGAAACTGAAGCAACAGTCCCAGCAGCTTTCAGAATGCCTGTCTGCAGGAGTGAGCTGAGCGTGTGCGCGGCGGCGGAACCGGGCTCTCCTGCCTTCTGGGCTCCAACGCAGCTCCGTGGCTGAACTGGGTGCTCATCGCCACGGGACCGCCGGGCTATGGAATACAGATGTGGCAGTACAGGTAGCCCCACGTCGCCTAGAGGAATACATCATGGGTTTTGAGAAGAAATTGTAGAAGCCAATTTTTTTTAACACACACACACACACACACACACACACACACACACACACACTGTAAAGATGCAAAAACGTAATATCCATGAAGATCCTATTACCTAGGAAGACTCGGATGTTTTGCTGCGAATGCGGTGTTGGGATTTATTTGTTCTTGGAGTGTTCTGCATGGCTGGTAAAGAATAATGTTCCAAAATCGGTCCATCTCCCAAGGGGTCCAATTTTTCTTCCTGGGTGTCAGCGAGCCCTGACTCACTACCCTGCAGCTGACAGGGGCTGTCATGCAGGCGGCCCCTAAGCCAAAGCAAAAGACCTAAGGACGGCCTTTGAACAATACAAAGGATGGGTATGTTTTGTCAATTTTCTTCTTTCCTTCTTAAAAAAAAAAATGGGAAAAAAAAATCTCCTAAGTCTATGTAATAATTCTGCTTTAATTGTTTTAAAGATTATCTTTCTCTGGTCTAAGACTATCAATTTGATAACCAGTGGACCTATTTCCATGTTTAACTATTAGAAATATACAGCATCCTTATATTACGAAGGTGATATTTGGTGCTAAATGTTTTCTAAATGTTTACATTTCTAAATACGGTCATTGGGGGCTAGTTTTGCTTGATTTTTTTTAAAAATGCATTCTTTTTGGGGGGATAACTTTTCTAAGTTGTTTTTATTTCCAGGTTTCAATGTAATTAGGCTACTGCGCGGATCAGCTGTAGCGGTGGTCCTAGCCCCCACTGTCTTTCTGACCATGCTCTCTTCTGCTGAACGAGGATGCCCTAAGGGTTGTAGATGCGAGGGCAAAATGATATACTGTGAATCTCAGAAACTGCAGGAGATCCCCTCAAGCATATCTGCCGGTTGCTTGGGTTTATCCCTTCGCTACAACAGCCTCCAAAAACTTAAATATAATCAATTTAAAGGGCTCAATCAGCTCACCTGGCTCTACCTTGACCATAACCATATCAGCAATATTGACGAGAATGCTTTCAATGGGATACGCAGACTCAAGGAGTTGATCCTGAGTTCCAACAGAATCTCTTATTTTCTTAACAACACCTTCAGACCTGTGACCAATTTGCGGAACTTGGATCTGTCCTATAATCAGCTCCATTCTCTGGGATCTGAACAGTTCCGGGGCTTGAGGAAGCTGCTTAGTTTACACCTCCGCTCCAACTCATTGAGAACCATCCCGGTGCGGATCTTCCAAGACTGTCGCAACCTGGAACTTCTGGACCTGGGGTATAACAGGATCCGAAGTTTAGCCAGGAATGTCTTTGCTGGCATGATCCGACTCAAAGAACTTCACCTGGAGCACAATCAATTTTCCAAGCTCAACCTGGCCCTTTTCCCAAGGTTGGTGAGCCTTCAGAACTTGTACATGCAGTGGAATAAAATCAGTGTTATAGGGCAAACCATGTCCTGGACTTGGAGTTCCTTACAGAGGCTTGACCTGTCTGGTAATGAGATCGAAGCCTTCAGTGGACCTAGTGTCTTCCAGTGCGTCCCCAATCTGCAGCGCCTCAACCTGGATTCCAACAAGCTCACATTTATTGGTCAGGAGATTCTGGATTCTTGGATCTCTCTCAATGACATCAGTCTTGCCGGGAATATATGGGAATGCAGCAGGAATATCTGCTCCCTGGTAAACTGGCTGAAAAGTTTCAAAGGGCTGAGAGAGAATACAATCATCTGCGCCAGTCCCAAAGAGCTGCAGGGGGTAAACGTGATCGACGCGGTGAAGAACTACAGCATCTGTGGTAAAAGCACCACCGAGAGGTTTGACCTGGCCAGGGCGCTCCCCAAGCCCACGTTTAAGCCCAAGCTCCCCAGGCCCAAGCATGAGAGCAAGCCTCCGCTGCCCCCCACGGTGGGAGCCACCGAGCCCAGCCCAGAGACAGATGTGGACACGGAGCACATCTCCTTCCATAAGATCATCGCGGGCAGCGTAGCCCTCTTCCTGTCCGTGCTGGTCATCCTCTTGGTCATGTACGTGTCCTGGAAGCGGTACCCCGCCAGCGTGAAGCAGCTGCAGCAGCGCTCCCTCATGCGAAGGCACCGGAAGAAGAAAAGGCAGTCGCTCAAGCAAATGACTCCCGGCACCCAGGAATTTTATGTCGATTATAAACCCACCAACACGGAGACCAGCGAGATGCTGCTGAACGGAACGGGACCCTGCACCTATAGCAAATCAGGCTCCAGGGAATGTGAGGTATGAACCATTGCGATTTAAACACAAAACAAAACACACACAGAGAAAGAGAGCGAGCGCGCTCTTAAAAGCTGGGAAAATAAGTGGTGCTTTATTGAACTCTGCTGACTATCAAGGGAACACGGTGCCCCTCCCCTCCCCCTCCCTCTCCCTGTGCTGGCAAGGGCCTTCCCTGTCTCTGAGAGTGTGTTCATAATACTGGTCATTTTCCTCCCATAAATAATCAACCCATTGAAATTTAAATACCACAATCAATGCGAAGCGGGAACTCTGGTTTAACACCATGCCTATTGTGTAAGACCCTTTATGGATTTCATTAACATCACACTTGTTTCCAGGAAAAAAAAAAATTCTTTTCCTGAGTGACCCCCACACCTGCTCTTCTTCTCCACCTGGGAGGGTCCGTCTTCAGCTCTGGGTGTTTTGCAGTTCATTGGCAAAGCCAGAGGCGGAAAAAAAAAAAAAAAAAGGAGGCGGAATCCCGGGACCTTGGAGGGTTGACTGAATCTGAGGAGATGACTTGATTATGGCACACTCTGGAGACTGGGGGTGAGAAACAATGCCTGCCTTTCAAAGAAAGTCCCAGAAAACTATCCCGGGGTGGGGGTGGGGGTGGGGGGTTAGAGCAGGTTCCTGAACAGTTTCCAGGGATTCGGAAATCACAGGGCACGCAGACAGACAAGTGTTAAAGGGTTGACGCAGATGACTGCAGAATACGAGGAGACAGTGGAAACACCAAGTTTGAGACATGCAGCCTTATCTTACATCCCCATCCCTGTAAAATCCAACGGAACGGTTCACTATCAATTCCCTCCCAGCCCGTGTGTTCCCTAAACATGTTGATTCGTTACACAACCACACCGTTAGATAGGCACATCCGAGGAAGCAGACTGTCCCCTGGAAGTGAGGGAGTTCAGAGACAAGGCTGGCTGGTGGAAAGCACCTTCTCACACACGCGTGTGTGGCTGGGACCTTCCCAGGATAGGTCTCTTTGCAGCTTATTTTCCAAGACCCCAGGGGTAGTTAATAGCATCCTGAGCTCTGGGCTGTCCTGGTCAGGGTTTGTGAGGCTGTCCTGTAGTGTCCTGTGATGTGTTCTCCACACACCAGACCCCTAATGACTGACACTTCGTTCAGATGTCTGAACGTGCTTCTCCAACGGCATCCCCGGGAAGGATGCATAAAGTCAACCCTGGAGGGGAAATGGACTGACACGGTGACAGTTCGCCTTTGGTTTGCTGCTGTTGACATCACGGTGTCCCTGTGCTCATCTGTAATGTAACTCATCCATCAGTGCAATTCTGTACAGAACCTGTTTGGCAGCCTGCAAGCTGCATGCATGTTTTTATGTCATTGGTGAAAGTGTGTTGACTGCAGCACGGATGCCACGCCCTCTGTGTTTGTGAGGTTTGGGGAAAATACGTTTATTCTGTCACCCCCTTTTGTCCTCTCTCTCAGAGGAACAGTTTTAGTCTGGGAGCAGACCATAATGATTTTCACATTAAGGATGGTTCATCTTATGACTGGCCAGGCCTTACATCTTTGACTACATCCATATTCTTTCAAAAGAGTTGCTGAATAATAATAATAATAATAACAATGGCAAAGAAAAAGTGAATGGCTATTTCTTACTAGCATTTTTATAGAGTATGGAGGTCTTCCATAGGCTGTGACGGAAAGTCTAGACAAGTCAACATGAAATATAACAGCAAGGAATCCAGATTATTAAAGCCATATTTCTGTTAGCAATAAGGAAAAGCAACGTTTTGAGTGGATGTCTCAAGGTACTTTGAGGAGACCCAGGTGCCAGCTCAGAAAGGCATCATGAGTACCTGTTTACCCATGACTAACCATTGAGTATACATTTGCTAATGACAAATGGGCACAGAGTCCCAGTGGATTACTAATGCAGATACATCTTACAGTACTATGAGCTGGGGGAGCGAACTGAGATGGTTTTCATTGAAATTGTAATTTTACATTTTTCTATACTGTCAGTGAATACATATTCCATCTAAATTTTTCCTTTGGTCAGCCTCATTTTCATCTGTACTATGAAGATGACTGTAATAATTAAATGCACTGTTGAAGTGAAAAAAAAAAGCCCATTTCTATTCTTTTACTCGACCCTCTGCTTTATTTATCACGGGAAACAAATACGTCTATTCAAGGCAACTGATGACTATATATATATATCTTTTTAAATTTTCTCAAATTATTAATGCTGCGATGCCACTAAGATAGACAAAACAGGTTTGCTGCATCAAAAAGTCTATCTAAGACTCAAAACCACTTGGTATGTGAAATTGATGTAAATGAATGAGCAACATCTTGAAGGCTGTTCATTTTTAATGCCTCGCTCTACCTGGAGATGTACTGACTGATTAAAAAAAAAAAAAGCAAATGAAAGGCCTTAGAAATGACAAAACACATTTTGATTCAGGGCATGAAATTACAAGGGGAAAAGTTTTAAACACATGTCTCTCCTTTGTGAAGGACTCTTTTTCCAACTGTCACATGCTCTAAGAACCAATCTGTGGCTCCTATGGCTAGAGAGTTCTTCCTTCACCATGTGGCACATGACAAGGCCAGCTGGCGAGCTGGTCAGAAGTTGCTGTCCTTGTGTCTGCCCATGGCACGTCCACACCGTATACCGAGGATCTATTTCTCTAAGTATTTAAAATGTACTTCATATTGGAGAAGAATCCTTGCTATTCATTTTTTTTTTTTTTTCTATTGCGAGTTTACATGAACTGTGGCCCCATTTCTGGAGCTGCTCCGTGGAGACCCACGGATGCGGAAGCGGGTCTCAGTACCTTTAATGCTCTCTCAAAACAGAGAGCACATGGAGTTTAGTCTTTTGCACTGGATGTTTGTGGTTTGTGATTCGTGTTTGTTTTTCATTTGTTTATTAACCTCACCACGCAAGATGAGGAGGCAGCAGAGGCAATGCCCTCAGTCAGGGACTTAAGCAATGTTATGCAAGATATAGTCATTTTAAATGACTTTGTACCTTCCAAAGATGTTAACATGACATCTCCCCAAAGATTTTCAACCATTTTTTTAACTTGGTTTGGTGAGTCAACTACCTAAGTAGACGTTGGCAATGCTGATTTCTATAGAGTAGCACTGACCTCTAGTGGCTGATTCGAGTAACCACAGCTGTTCAAACATTTTTAGCTTTTTTTTTTTTTTTCCTCTCTTTCTTTTGTGAACTTATTGGCCCCATAGGTTTCTCTGCTCTGTGCATGATACTTAACGTTAGCTTTCCTGTGAAGTATAATTATTATCCATGTTATCAGAATTATGTGTGCTTACATATTTTCTCAGCGATAATAGAAATAGAAGTCATAAAACTGGTATTGAGAGATAGAAGTAAATACCCAAAGACACAAAGCAAGCAGTAATGCAATAAAAATAGATAAATGCCTTAAGCATCTGTACTCATCAGTATTATCCAAAATAATCTGTAGTATTTTCTTTTAATGTGTTATTATTTTTCACTGTCAGGATTCGGAAATGTAGTGTAACTTAGGCTGGGAAGCAGATGCCCGTATTGATATTGAGAGAATCAGGGTCGATTCTTGCTGGTCAGTAGATGTGTGAGGCTATCCAGAGAGAGCGAGGCCTCCTCTTCGGCATGAGAACTGCTCTCTGGTTTGTTGATCATGTCAGTGACCTGTGCTTCGCCCCCCGGGGCTTTCTCCCTCCTTCCTCCTCTGCAGCCAGCTAAACAGTGGTGCTATTAGGCTCTCTGACAAGGATGGTACAGTCTAAGAGGCGATGATTCATGGATAATGAAATTATGCTCTCCTTCTGGGGAAGAAGAATGCAGCGTCACATTCACAGCTTTGGCAAGGGATGTTGGGATGCTGTAGGTGCACGGAGTGTCTCTTCCTTTGACATTTACCAATATGAGAACACAATTTGCTTATTTAAAATGTGGATTAGGCGAGCATCGGATAGGAGCGCTAGCCCAAAGCGGAAGGCAGAATGAGCTCCATACACAACAAATGAGAACTGAGCCATGATAAATGAAAATCTCAAAAGCCAAGGGGTCCCTCTCCTCTCTCTCTCTCTCTCTCTCTCTCTCTCTCTCTCTCTCTCTCTCTCTCTCTCTCTCTCTGTCCCCAGGATTCTCATTAGAATCCAGATCTAGCACCTCACTATCCTTGTATTCTCTTTGCTACACATGCTGAAAATGAGGGGGTATTTAGCAGAAACCATGTGCAAGAAAAATACTATCAGCAAATTTGAATAACAAACATCATAAGAGAAACAGAATACACGTGTATTATATAGTGTGTAGTAAATGACTCTTAAATACTAATCAAACACCATCACCCTATACAGACAAGTAAAAGTCACTGTGTCCTTAGCCACAGTAGTCCAACGAACTGGACCTGAATTTTACTTAGCCTCCAAGATCGTAAGTGATTTTGATAAGTGGGTAAACTATAATAAAAATACTACAAACAAAGGATACCAAAAGTAAATTGTCTTTCACGTGAGGAAAAATATCACAGTTGTGCATGGCAGAATAGAGAGCCTAGAAATTAAGACCCAATTCCATTTTCTCTAACCCTTGCTGTGTCAACTCAGGTACATTTCTCAGCTTTTTAAAATTGGAAGATGCCCACGCATAGACTAGTTTGCACTAATGACTGCTCATGGCTCATGGAAAAGTGAAAGTTCTCTTTTTTTCAAATGATCCCTGTTTATTTGTGTGTCTGTCTGTTTGTTCGTTTGTTTTTGAAATGTCACTTGGTGAGATGTTCCATTGTGTTTGCTGCTGTTCTGTGTTCGATGCAGGTCAAAAAGTGAAATCACTTGGCATCAAGGAATCTAGAACTTTCACCTTTTGACTCCCACCAGGATTAAGATTCTTCATGTTGAATTATCTTATGTCCATCTCAGGGAATAAGAGAAAAGCTAAGATTTCTATCAATAATCATATGCATGTACATATGTAGATGTGAGATATGTATATAATACAGAAATACCAACCAGAGTCAAAAATTTACCAACCCAAATCAAAATTTGATCTGCATCTCAAGTCAGACCAGAGGCTTTCCTCTGGTTGAGCCTGCCTGCCATTCCCCCCACAGCATCACTGAGCCTGTTGACTTTGTACTGACAAATAGGTTTATGTGGCAAGATGCCCCACTTCTGAGCAGCACTGGAATGGCCTGTGTGTTCTACAAGATTAGCACCTATTGCCATGTGGGTCATGGCACTGATGTCTGGGTTTCCATCCCATACAACCTGATGGAGGATCGGAACCCCTAGGGCCAGGACAACTTTTCCTTTGCTAGTAACTATGACCACTGGAAAGCAATGGAGTTTTTGAAAGAGGTCAATAAGAGAGATTTCTTTCATTCCTTTTATTTCTGAGAATTAAACCCTTAATCAAAGAAAGACCACAATCCCAATTCTTTCTCCACCAGCTGTTGCTGGTCACCGAGTATGTGGTTCACACATGTGATTCCAAAATTCTTATCATTTAAGTTAACGTGAACAGTCTTTGCTAGCTGAGTTCCTGTGACACAGCTAGAGAACAGAGAGAAATTTAAGAGATGTTTGCTGGCTTAAGTTCCTAGGGTGGCAGGTGAATGTTCCTGAGTTAGCTCTCCAAATCTTGTAAGGAGCACTATGGGAGCAGAAACATAGGGATGTCTAGGTCGCAGCAGAAGACTAAGCAGAGGGCATCTATATTAGATACCATCTTAGATACCATCCAAGAGCAGGGATGCTGTGAGGCAGCATGGGCTACCTCGGGGGAGAACAGAATAGGTTCTTCTGCCTTGCCCTTCCCAGCAAGTTCAGAAATCCTGACAGTTCTCTGTGTTTTCTTATTATTTTCAGGGGTCCCTCTCCTCCCTAGAAGATACTCTCTTTGCTTCTGTCTCTTAACTTGCTCTTCCCTTTGTGTGAAAGAGCTCACTATTCTGACATCACATGCACACAACACTTGCTTTCAGTGTATAAATCACTCCACTAAAGAGAGTACCAATAATCCAATGGAAAATGTATTTACATTAAAGGCTACATAAATAATTAAATATTACATAAATGAAAAGCCAACTGGCCCTTCCCTTTTTTTGCTCTAAAGCCTGCTAAACATCTCTATAGTGTTTTCTGATTTTCAGTGAAAAATAAAAAGGGGGATGATACAATTGAATCACTAGTCTTACAAATATCAAAGCTCTTTGCCAACCCAATTAACTAACTCAAAACAAGGAGGAAAGGACTTCAGGTGTGGAAGGCATCAGCTGTATTTCATCAGTTAAAAGCATCAATAACCAGAATTTTGTTCTCTTGGGGATGAAGAGTATGTTTTTTGGCCTCACGCGTTGAACAATAAAGCAAATTCTATATACATTCAGCAAAAGCAATTTCTGCCAAAGACCCGTTATTTCTTCTATTTTCCATCAAAAGCATAGGACTTCATTTAAATATAAACCCTTACTCAGCATTCTCGTTGCTGCAGTTTACTGGCAAATTGGGAAGACCCATCAGGCAGTGGTGTAAAGTCTGAGGAAGCTAAATATTACCATCCCGTGGACTTTGTGGCTCCATCTGACTGTTTCACTTACAGTTTTCCTTACCATTAATATTGATCTCTCGTATGTTCTGTTTCTCTCTTGTATGCCATTAATCAGAATGTCAGAAAGAGCATTAAAGGAACCTGCATATATCATACGTTATTGGGCAAATGCAGTAGCCTTGAAGACTGATGGGCGTGATAGGATTATAGCAACGAGTGCTACACTCCAACATTAATAACAGGAGCAGCACAAACAATGCTCTTTGAGGTCATTGTCAACCTAGGGAAAGGTTTTGTCCATCTTGCACAAAAATGTAAAGTACAAAGTACGATTCTTTTGTGTGCTGCCTTATGTCCATGGGAAGTCAAAGCAACACCTGTAGCTTGGGAGTTAAGTAGGGTTTTTAAAATGTGTAATACAGCAGAAGTCATATTGTAAATGTATTTTGTCTTCCACCAAGCTTGTCATTTGGTAGATGATGCTAAGAGATCCATATCATATAAATCCACATCTTATGCCTGTTCAACTTCATGGCACTTTCCTAAAGTAACTCCCACCTCCATTCAACCAAGGCATTATAACGCAAGTTATACACCTCCAATTCTCCTGCATACATGATTTCCAGTGATTTGCATGTGAGATTTCTGGCTGCTAACTAAATGTTAATCTGCCAGTCTTGTACTCTCCCCAGCTTCTGTCATCCACTCCTTCCCATTCATGTCATTAAAAGGCAACGTGCACTTAGTCATACATACACATATATGGAGAATCGGGTAGTAAAATACAAAATTCTATATGTACTTTCATAGGCTCTACTCTGCTCACTTTTATGGTCTTATACACTTTGATGTGTGAGGTCTTTATTAGTTTACACTAAAACGCAAAAAAACGTCAAGGGAGCTATAAATTAAAAAGGAAAGGTCATGGTAGATTTTTATAATTGTCTATAGACTCTGACCACATATTTCATTTCAAACATAACCCCAGTGATGGACATTCTGTACCTAACCCTCTTGATGACTGATTTGCTCTCCAAGGTTGTCACTGGGATCTTGAATCTGGAGTTTCACATTCCTTCCACTTCCCCACTTCAGGGAGTTTTCTGTTTGTTTTGTGTCATGGTTGAACCGTTCGGGAGCCTGGGCTTCCTCTCTCCGTGCAACCTAGAGTCAGGTGTGGGTTAGCTGCCTTTTGTCTTCCAGGTCTCCCATGAAATTCTCCATTTAAAAAGACCAACTGTGTTGAAATCCCTCCATCTAGTAGGTCCTTATGCCTGACTAAATGTCTCTTCCCAGATCGAGAGCAAATATGCCATCCAAGGATCCCAGAGCACTTTTGTTTATAAAAGGACACACTCTTGCCTTAGCTAAAGGTAGGAAGGAGTATGCTAGGAGGAGACATGAGCAGAGTGAATTTCCACGCTATGTCTTCTCTTTGCTCCGTCCCCCTCGCTGAAGAGGTAGCTTGGTATGCTAGTAGGAACATGGGCTACCGATCCTTAAAGAACTACTTTGAAATCTTGTTCTGACATCTAATAACTGTGTGACTTTTACTTTCAGTTTCCCTGTTGGAAAAAATATATATATTAACTGATAAAAACCATCATGGAACAGTTACAAAAGGGTCAAAAGCCAACATGTTGTAAAAATACATTTATGCGCTTTTTTCTACTGCATGTCATGTATTACTTAATTGGATAGTCAAAAGATACTACTCCAGGATAATGCAAACAAAAACCCCAGCAGAGATTTGACACATAATCAGGACTCCCTCCTCTCTTCATGCTCTTTAATATCTAAGTACGCTCGTGCATCTTAACAGTCATATCTCAATAAATTTTAATTAGGATGAGATTTCCATTAAACTCAAAAGAAAGGCTCTAAGCTCTGATAAGTTCAGACATGGGCACATGACTAGTACTGAAGAGCTGTGTGTGTGACCACAATCCTCAACCTCCAAAAGAAGCCAAGCCACCTCTGCCTTCATGTTGGGCCCTTTCCCCCTCTCTGGCACAAGCTGGTTCTTGAAACACCAGGTGCTTTGCTGCCTCTGCAACTCCTGCTCATGGACTGTACTTTCTTCTGTGAAAAATGCCTTTCCTCCTCAGATCCTCAACCATCTCAGCCCTGGGAGGACACAGCCAGCTTCTACTTACTCTAGACCCCATTTTCTGTGCTTTAAACCTAGGACAGAAACCATGTCACAGGCTGCTTGAGTTCTTAAAATGTTGGCATTTGTCTTCTGAGCAAACAGATCTTCTCTTTTCTTAATTCTTCTAGCATTAATTGGTACAGACTTTTCTGGCCATTGTGATAAAGTACTGTTACAGACAACTCAGAACAAATACCGACTTTTTGGAAGCTTAATTGCATCAGTCTCATAATATATATATATATGATATATATATATATCATATATGATATAACCTCATATATATGATATAACCTATTCTGCTGCATATATTATTCCATTTTATCACAGGCAATTTCAAAACGCCCTCTTTTAATAGTAGAGTATAGGCAATTACGTTCAGTTGTAAAATTGTTTCTATGATGGGAATGATCTGACAGTGACTTTTCCTTACGATAGTTCTCAGGACTTCTAATGTTCTCCACAGTATTTGAAAGTTAAAAACAGCCTTTAACAACCCAAGAAATCGTATTTTATTTAAATTACTTCACTGTGTTTTAGTGGAGGTGGGGTGCCTGCCTTCTCTTGGACCACCTATTCCTGGAAAATGTCCTCTGATCTTGAGTTTAGATGGCTATTTATCTTGGTCTTTGTATAGCTCCTACTTTGGGCACATTCTGAGACCTCACCTCTCTTCCCATTCAAAAGGGGGCATCCTACTCTCTCCCCAGGAGCTAGGCTGTAGGGCCTCAACTCTCTGATCATACATGTTTCCAAAGAACTATATAATTGGTGGTTCCAAATTTTAAAGACTTGTGGTGGTGTTCATCTTTGTCTTCATTTCTGAAAAAAAAAATCAACTGTGCAGAAAGCATATGAATCACAGGGGATCAAAGGCCTCCTCATGGCTTCATCCTCTCCATTCCATCCATGCTTGACTCTGTTATGAATTTCTTCTTTCTCATCTCCACGGCAGATGTTTTCCTTTTTGTCGCTCTATCCAACTTTTATGTATTAGCTTATATACATGACTTGAACGTGTACCTTCAGATCGTAATAAAAGGAAACCAGTAATGATGTTTAAACTCTTAGAAAACCAATAATTAAAATGATACAGTCTAATAATTTAATGAAATAGAGAGTAAAATATTCTATTTGTATTCAAGATCTTTGAGGCTCTAAATGAAAAACTGTAATTTTGTAAATTGCAGCTTAATTCAGAGTAGAAACCACATTCTCCCTACTCCATGCTTATGTCACGATTTAGTTATGGTTTATAAGGCAGAGCAGACATACAGGCTATTATTTTCCATGTGAGGTGTTGCTCAGGTTCAGCATTGTGATAAAAGTTGCCATCAACAGAACAGATTGATCTTTGGGACACTTTGGTACATTTGTAATGGGAAGGTGGTAATGCAACCTTTTCTTCATAAACACTTACGGCCATAAAAATCTCCAAGAGTCCCATAGTGTGTTTTCTTGCTGTCTGCCTATGATTCCAAGCTAACCTAATTTTAAATCTTCCAATAACAACTTCCCTCTGTCTGTCTCAGCCTATCCACCCGAAGGTTACAGTACAATCACCTCATCCTTTTAAATCCATGTCCCTCTTGCTCCAGACAGTTCCCAGTGTCTGCATTATTATTGTTTTCACTTCTTACAAACTTTTGCGCCCGTGTTAAAGATGAGGAAAGGTGGGAATGGTTGGGTTTTATAACCATTTTTATTTTCAGTAACAAATTACGCTGGGACAAACCCAGGTAAAGTGCCGCTGTGCAACCTGAGTGCATGCAAAATATTGTTCAGCATTAATCTCCTTTCAAATGTTTGCATTAATCTCCTTTCAATTTAACAATTTTACATGAAATATCTGAAAACAACAAAATGAAAAAAATCAGGTGATTAACTAACCTGTAGCCAGTCATAAGGCAAGAAATATTCTGGAAATACTCAGCAGCTTTCCAGGGGAGACTCTCAAATAATATTCCAGAGATCAGATTTTTACATAACACCTTTAACCACAGCTATTTCCTCATATTAAACTCAGTCTTCAGATTCAGCAGCACACTGTGCAGAAATAATGAATGGTTAAATTATCCATTTTGTTGGCTGAGCTCTGAGTGGCCCACTGATGAGTTTAAGGAAGGGGAGGGAACCCTGTCTGATCCTCCATTTGTTTTTCAATTGTTCCCAAGGAAAGATGCTTTCTCTGGTGATATGACAAAATGATTTAGGTTTCTAAGAGTTTCTGTGTGCCCCAGGAATAGCATGAATACTGCTGCAACTATGTTCTAGTTCCAAGTGCTGTAAAGAATGCAAGCAAGCTTGCTTCTGGGTTTTAGAGTTCATTAAACCTCCTCCACCTGTAATTTAAGGAAAAAAGCGGGGAAGCCCCAAACTCTTCAAGAACACGGAGGAAAGGCAGTTTAGGAAAAAGAAGTCCTCTGTGTATGCAGGGAGGTGCTTCACGAGGCAGACAGCTACACCACAGTGAAGACAACATTTCCTCAGCTGATTCAGTTCATTAAAATGCACAGTTACAACAGGCTTCCTTAGAGCCTGCAGCTGAATGACCGGAGTCTCCATTTTACTCCAATGTCACACAGAACGTGATGAGGCAAACACGCTGCCCAAATGCAATTCAACTCGCTAAAACCCAGCACTGTAAACACCAAATACATTTCTCAGGCGCATTTTCAAAGATGCTAGCATGATTTATGACAGAAGGGGAGAAGTCATTTGCAAGCAGGCACTAGCAGGAGAATATCCTAGCTTCCTCTCAGGGTAGTTTTATGTACAATTCGTAGCTAAATCTGAAGGGTGGGGGTCCACTCCGAATGCAAGGATCCTCTCCTCTTTACTTCCAAATGTATGGAATTTGAATCTGATAAACAGCCTCTATCGGCTGCGGGAATTTATGAGTTATATGAAAACTCAAAGGCCACAAAAGCGATTTGTCAAATAAACTGCAGAACACAGTATCAGTCTGCAAGGCTCATTTGCAGACCTCAAGATGAGCCGGGGAAGTGGGGGGCGGGGGGGGCGGGGTTTGCCAACAGCTGCAGCCTTGACTGCACTGGCTGTGCCAGCCAGAATTCAAGCTGAGTGAGTCAGAGCATGGCTCGAAATGGGGCTGGCAAGTGAAATTAAGAGAGAAAAAAAAAAAAAGATTAAAAGGACAGAAGTGGTTTTTATATGCAAGCACTTCTGAAATCAGTCCATCAGTATTTGCAGAGTCAGACTCGTATAGATGAGACCTGAGGAACTGTAAAGGTGCTCCAGTCGAATCACTGCATTGGAGGCCTGGCTTTTATTCCCTGGGGTTGGAGGGAGCTGGAGTTAAGTCCAGCGTTTGGTTGGGTTGGTCTAGCAACGTGAGATGGCAACTGTTTTATCGTCTGTAAGACACTGCTTCATGACCCAAGACGATGCTGAAGGTACACAGAGATGAAGTTAGCTCCTGGGCTCAGCAGGTGCCAAGTGAAAGACCTTTGCCCTCTCTGGGCAGGTGTGTGTTTGCCCAGAGCAGCAAGCTGATTTGAGTGGCAGAGGGGAAGGCCTGACATCAAACATTGAAGTTGCCAACTCAGCAATTTGCCGGTGATGACTACATGCCCCTGGGGTTCATCACATCCAACCTGTGAGGCTTCTTCCAGAAACTTGAAAGCACCCTGCAAACATGCGTTAATTGATTTCTTACTCTATGGTAGTTTTGCTTAGCACACAAGAAAGACTCTAATGCTGGTGTGGTTTCTGCTCACAGTATTATCTCCATTGAATCAGCATCACCAGAGAAACCATCTCTGTCATCCTCTAATCCTCAAACCCCAAACTCACTGTTCGTCCTGCTAACATAAGTCAAATGGCAGGAGGAATTTACCACCTACTTGACTATTTTTTTAATTGTGTGTGTGTGTGTGTGTGTGTGTGTGTGTATGTGTGTGTGTGTGTTCATATGCATAAGCACGTGGAGGTCAGAGGACAGTTTGCAGTAATCAGTTTTCTCTCCCCCCATCGTGTCAGTTTCCAGGATCAAACTCAGCCACTGTGTCTGTCAGCAAGCTTCTCACCAGCCCTTTAAAAATAAATGCTTTAAAAAAAAAAAAAAAAACCATAGTTGATTTCTGCTGTAAAACCTATATAGGAATTTGGAGGGACATATGACAAATATTTTTTTTCAAACTTCATGTGAAATGATGGCTATATTGTGCAAGAGTAAACTCTCCATAGAGGTCTGCAATGGTTAGTGATAATTGTTATCTTGACGATCTGGAATCACATGAGCGGTGGGCTCTTACATACCTGTGGGGAAGTTATACTGATTGCCTTAATTGGGTGGGAAGACTCACCCACTGTGGGTAGTGCCATTCACTGTCTGGGATCCTGGAGTGTGGAAATGAAGGATAGGCTCTAAGCAACAGCATGCATATATCCCTCTTCTATGTCTTCATTGTGGACCTATTGTGACAGGTTCCTCCAGGCTTCTACTGCCATGACTTCCATACCATAATAGGCTGTACCTTGAACTGTGACCTAAAATAAAACCTCTCTCCTTTGACTTGTTTGTATCAGCATACCTGTCACCGCAACAGAAAAAGAAACTGAGGCACAGTGCTAACGAATCCCATTAGACATTTGTCAAGCCTCTGCCAGCAGAGGTATGGAATTTCATTTCTCCTCAAGGCAAATAAAATGTAACATAGGTCAAAGAATATTTGAAACCTGGAGCCCAGGCCACTAGGCAAGGTCCCTGAGTTATTTGGCTATTTGAAAATTCATGTCATCGAGTACCAAGCTTCCTTTCTCCAGAGAGAAAGTGTGTGTGTCCTTCAGTGGAGACACAGTAATAATTAATTCATATTCAAGACTCAGAGAAGAACAGAGATGAAAAGAGATTTACAAGAGTTTCTAAACAATGCAACATCTGAGAATTGGTTTATCCTTAACACCGGTCTCAGTGAGCCGTTATGTGGATTCATTAATTAGTTAGTTAATGACTTTGAAGTGTTAAATCTTATTAGATGTTTCTTTACACTTTAATGCATGTGTGAGAGAAACTACTCCAAAATTAGAAACTGACTATACCATTCAAATATATTGGATCTTTCCATACTATACTTCAATGGTCTTTCTTGTTTTGAGTATTTTTTCCAGAAAACTCCTATTAAGTCAGTCTAGACCCCCTACCTTCTAGGACTAGTTTTCAGTAGTGGTGTTGACTTTCAGTTAGCACTCAGCATAGCCCTGACCAACCCTAAAGAGAAAGATGCTATTTTAGAATAATACAGCATTGCGTGATAACATAAAACATAAAGCACAGTGTTTGGTGCAGCTTTGTTCATCTGGGGATGGCAAATGCTCTGCCGGGTCAATCTGAGAGGAATCGGAAAAGGGAAGCTTCCTTTCCATTGCAGGGGTGATTTGGCTTACAATTCCAGCTTACAGTCCACCACTGCAGAGAAGTCAACTGGCTAGGAACATTACATCTATAATCAAGAGCAGAGAGTAATGAATTAATAGATACATGCCAATGCTCAGCTCACTCTCTTCCATTCATTCAGCCCAGGGCCTACAAGGTGAGCTGGTACCATAGTTAAGGTGGTTCTTCCCTTCTCAATTAACACAACTAAGAACATCCCCTTGCAGGCCTGTCCACGGGTCATCCTAATCAAACATCATGCCTTTTTTGAGTCTCCTTTCCCCAACTGACTCTAGATTTAGTCCAACCTAAAGTCAAAACCAACTGTCCAGGGAACCAATTGAAACCCAAAGGTGACTGTGTTCCTCTTTGGCAACAGTAATCAGCTTATTTCCTCATGGTGGGAAGTTGAGAGATGGTAACAGTGGCATCATTGGTTTATCGGTGTTCTAATTTGTAGGAGACGTGTCTATAGTTTTCAAAAGAGAGAGGCACACTTACTTTTCATGCACTGTTTGCTGGATACCTGAGCACACTGGGGTTTTCTGTCTCTGGGACAAGAAACAACCTTCCCATGATCTTCAACCCCTGGTTTTTCCAGCCACTACCTCATCTCCAGGGGTAGATGTGTTTCAGTATTTTATAGAAACAGAAGTATAAAGTGGCACCCTTGTACGACTCCATACCTCTTTCTGGCTCAACATTATGTTTTTATGAGATACTGGTGAGAGGAATTGTAGATCTATGTATTTTTTCTTATCTCTCTTTTTCCCCTCCTCCTTACCTACCCATATGCCATAAAATTAATCACTTTCTTAGTAAAACACTATTCTTACTCCCTATGCTGCTGTCTAGACTACTACATCTATATACCTAGATAAACATCCTATCTTATGTATTCCACAGCATGGATAACTCAGAAATTATCTGAGACAAACTTCCTTTGCTCTTATTTATCTTTTTGCACTAGTAATAGGATGTGATTGAAAAATATATTTCTCCCCAAACTCTGGCTATGTACAGAGTGTACTTTAAGGGAAACACTGAGCTGTTTTTTTTTTTTTAAATTTTTTAATTCACAGTTTTCTTTTTCCATCCTCGAATCCTCCACCTGGATTACCCTGCCCAGCACAACTCTTTGTCTCAGGCCTTAAACTTTTTGAAAAGGCAGCCCTAATCTAAGGGCTGGATATATATTTTTTAAAAAAAATCAGGTAATGTACTTCACACAAAGTGTTAATGCCTAAATCGTTAGTTCTCCAAGGCACGGCCCCAGGACAGCATGTAACACAGAGGACCAATTACTCTCTGATTACTCTCTAATGAGGTCCCTTGTAGAGCTGTCTTTATTGATGTGCTATGAGGTCCCTCTACACCAAAGGACTCTAAGAAACAGATCCCTGGCACTCAAGGCTTTCTTTTACAATGAGAAGCTTGTTGAACTTATTTTATGATATCACAAAATACTCCTTTTATAAAGATCAATAGACTAAAGGAGAATAGTTCTACTTCTAAATAACTTTACCATTGCTTTTCATGCAAGTGATCTTGTCCTTCTGTCTACTCTTGCCCCACCCCTTGCCTCTCTACTTAAAACATTAAACATGATCAGATATAAACAATTCTAGTAAGTGTTCAGGACTTTATAATTTGTAGTTTGGGTCTCTTTTCCTTACTCTCGGTTTCATCTCTTTTTTCTTTTCTTCTCTGTTGAACTACCTTTACCCTGAGGGGGAAAAAGCGCCAGAATAGGCGGAAGTCCATCTTTGTTTGTAGCATTAACGGTGTTAAGCCGTAGCGAGCGAATTAAAAATGGGTGATGTTGAGATAGGCAAGAATATTTTTCTGTTCAGAGGTGTGCCCAGTGCCACCCTGTAGAAAAGGGAGGCAAGCAAAAGCCTGGACCAAATCTCCATGGCCTGTTTGGGCAGAAGACAGGGCAGGGCATTAGAGACATCACTCGGGAAGAGGGCACCATGAGGGAGTATTTGGAGAACCCCAGGAAAAACATCCCCAGAACAAAAAAAATGATCTTCACCAAAGTTAAGGAGGAAGGAAGGACAGAGGCAAGAGCTTATCTTTAAAAGGCTACCAGTGAATAATACCACTGCCAATTTGTCAAATGTGTCATGACTTTTCATGTGTAGCATAATTCAATTCACACACCAGAATTCAGAACACAAATGGTGAACAATGTTTCTGTTGGACAGTCCTGATTTAAGTAAAATTGACTTATGGTAAAGTGGATATGATCTTTTTTTTTTTTTTGAAAATAAACAAACAAAAAAAAAAAGAAATGGTCCTGATGAATTTAGGCAGGATATGGATTAATTCAACAAAACATCCTATCTCTTAAAGGAATATTTCTGTCACTGTCATTAGGTGGAGCTGCCAAGCAGACTACTTGTCTTAGGTATGGGTTCTTCCCACAGTTGCTGAACTGCAGGCCATGGCTTGCAGAACTGATGGCTTAGGCATTAACACTTTGTATGGAGCATAGTACCTAAGTAAGAAAATGATATATGAGGTACTCGGTGGGACAGTGCCTCCAAGAAAGTTAAGTTTTATTAAGACAAAACTATGCTTAATATATTGACAAAGATTTTTTTATTAAGCAAAGTGGGCAGAAAGAAAAAATGTCTAGCAAGTGGATCAATCAAGAACAGGATGACAGACAGCCTAGATGTGAGACAGCATAGAGGTGCATTTTCAAGAAAAGAGGATAGTCAGTGTATTTGTTTTGTGACACGTTGTGAATATAGACCTATTCCTGTTTCCAAGGCTCTAAATTAAGAGTTCTTTTTTTGTTTGTTTTTTTGTTTTTTTGTTTTTTGTTTTTCGAGACAGGGTTTCTCTGTGTAGCTTCTACTTGGGAAGAGTTGATTCATGCATTATTTATCTAGGAGTAGTTTTATTTTTGTGGAGATTAAACATAGTATACAACATGGCTCCTTTTCTTTTGATATTTCTGTCTACAGGAGGAAGGCCATATAGCAAAGAAGGTGTCCACCTTTGCCTGGTAGTGTGTATAAAGCAGCCACCTAAGAGTATGATGGTAAAAATACTAGTGTTAGTAATCAATTACTGTCTTCATTCTGACAGTCAGTCCTACTATTATATTTAAGCAAACTCATTCTCAGAAACCCAGAGATGATTCATAAATCTTCCCACAAAGTGGTCGAATCTAATAAGACACTATAGTGAAATGCCCAGTTCCATGAAGCACCCAGGAGTACTTATCGAGAGTGTCTCTGAATGAAGCTCTGCATTACTTTTTAGATCAAAGCAGAAACCACAATTCAGATACGTTAAAGATGTGGCTCTCTTGTTTTGCTACTGAAACTGTTTGGCTGACACTGAGAAAAGCACATAGTTGGTCCTGTAAAAATATGATTAAATTTATTATTGATGATTAAAATTAAAATTTATCTATCCTCTTTGTGATTATAAGTGTGACATTATATAGTCAGGCTCATATGTTTTTATTTATTAAATTCATCTCATGAGGCTGGAGAATAATAAAAGAGTTAAAAGTGTCTGATGCTCTTTCAGAGGACCCAGGTTCAGTTCCCAGCACTCACATTGTTTGGCTTACAACCAACAATAAGTTCAGCTCCATATATATGTGTCATCAAATCTAAAATACACATATTGAGAAACTGTCACTTGGAGAATTCCATGGCAACCATCCCCTCCCCCAAAATAGAAACAAATATAAAAATTAAAATCTATAATATTGAAAATGTAAATTTAGACTGGACTGTAATGATAAACCTACTAAACAACACTGTGTATATTTCAAATGCTTCTACTACATAAAACTTGAAGTCATGCTGCTTACACTTGGTGAAACACCAGCAAGCTCCAACTTCGTAAGACCTGTATGTCCAATGTATACACAGAACCGTATTTGCCTCAAATATATTGTGATCCTAACAATGTATGCCAAGAGGACTGCATACTATTAAAAATACAACATGGAAAAGCATTTTATAAGAGTTCTGACTGGTTCAGAATTATGGGAGCAAAGCCAGGCAGCAAGGTGGTTTCCATCCAGTTATTCAGTTCCTCCTGAATGATACTTTTATACCACTTTTAATCCAACAAAACCACAATTAACCAGTCTTTGCATTCTGACAGTCTACCTCCAACTTACACATTTTTTTCTTCTACTTAGAAAATTCCCTTTTGTCCAGTGCATTTCATGCTTATCTGAACAAATTCTGTCCTTTTATGAGCAATTTTTCTGGCTGGTATAGTTGGAAGTATTTTTTCTTTCTACCTTAATTGCCTATTGTACATTATTACCATTTTATTTCTATATCCAACACCATTTTCTAAAACTCCTGCTATATTTTCTCCTATGCACATATTATCTACATTACAGGGAAATTTTACAGAAAAGAAATACCTTACACATATTTTTCTATATCTCAGACATGGTTAAAGCAGAGTTTGAGACAAAGCATATTATATTGAAGGGCTGTTTCCTACATTAATGTTTGACTTTATGAAGGGGTTGCTTATAGACATCCCACTAGAAGTCATCCTCAGCAAGAAGTATTTACTCTCATCCTTGTCAAAATATTCATAAGAAGTTTGGAATCTGAATGCTTTATTTCATGTATATCACATGTTTTAACAAATGTTTACTACTCACTGCTTGACATAATTGTGCTGTGCACTAAGAGAAGTTTTGGAATGCAAATCATTATCCTGTGAGTTATAAAGTCACTATTGATTATAAGAGCCCTTTTATATCACATGGGAAACACCCACTCAGAGGCAACCATTTAATCTATACAAAAAGCCAAAGCTTGAGTTCATATAGAGACCACAGCGCAGAGAGCTCTGAGTAATTGCCATGAAGGGTCTTGTGAAGGCTTTGTACAGTCGGTGGGTTGGTTCTTCACCGGCTTTATAGCAAAGGAGTTGAGGTACAGCCACATAGGGCCTGATTTGGGTTTCTAATTATCAGAATTGGCACCTCCTCTGAAGAGATGCCATGCCTCTTCAAATTCACGTCATTCTGCCATGCTGTCTGGTACTTACTTGAACCCGTTCCCAGCTTTCCCCTAAAGGTCTCTTAAAATCAAAACCACTTTTCAGAGTGGCATACTATACTTGAGGTACTATGAGAAAAGCTTCTCTTGACATATTCCTCACCATATCTTTGGATAATGTAGTTTACTCACTTTCCACAAGGGTAAGCTGAGGCACAGGAACTTCCAGTTATATACTCAAGATCGTGGAGCTCTAAATGCAGGGGGCATGAACTAAGAATGCAAATGTTTCCAGAACCATTGCATTGCCTCCCTCCACCTTCTGCTAATCATTAAATATAACTTCTCCACCAAAATAAGTAGTGTTATTTGCAGTGCTTTCTGATCACAATATTCCCCTTTGCATAGAGAGCCGTTCACACCATAGCAGCAAGGGATCTATCTACAGGACAGAGAAAGGAAAGGGGATTGCTTGTGAATGGAGAGGCTCATCTTAGCTCTCCTGACGATGCTGTTTATGTTTCTCAGAGTCCATCTTCAGGTCCAGTCCTCAAATTACAGTGAACCTTGATCTTTAATGGACAGGGGACACTGGAGGGAATCAACCGGGCCCTCGAAGAACCCACTTTCCTGCCTCTCGATCCAGGTCCACGACATTCTGTGGCTCAGAGCAATACAGGAGGCAAGTCAGTCCTCCCCAGCATGCTGAGTCCAAGCCCCTGCCCCTGCCAGTTGTAATCATACAATGGGTACAGAAATAACTTCAGCCATCAATGGAGGGGTGCACACCAGCCGCCACAAAGCTACACAGAGGCAGAAGCTTCACAATGAAAGGAATATTTATGTAACTGGAATTATGTAGGAGACACAGCCTCTAACACCTCAGAGTTCTGAGGCTTTGAAAAGGGACACGTGTCACTTTTTTTTTTTTTTTGCCTCAACTAGAGAGACACTACCTTCCAGCAGCTCATCAGGAGATACAAGGGAGCCTTATCTATTATCTATAGCAACCAGGAGGTAAATAGTTCCTGAGATCCAGGTGTAGGTGGGTGCGTAGGACACACACTTTTGTTCTCCATTTGATGACAAGGTCTAGTGAAGTTGTGTGGTGCACAGGGTAACTGTGTACAGCCCTGGAGGCCAGAGCCATGACGTCTTCACTTCTCTGCTCTCTCTGTGGCTGCTTAATTGCTTTCTTGTGTTGCAGCTTATCTTTCTGCCATGTTGCTTGGTTCTTGGGGGTTGCATAGTGTTAAAGCCAGGTTTGATCTGGCACCAATATAAGAGGATTTCTTCTCAATGTAGAGAGTTCCTTTCACTGAGCACACATCTCCCAGCCCCCACCACCACCACCACAAAAAAAAAAAAAAAAATTAGTTGTTCTTGTAGCTAGACCAGGGAAAGGAGCTGTGAACAACGAGAACTTTCTGATGAGGACACAAGCAGACACAGTTGTTTCTCTGGGTTGTGGCTTGGCTCAGCCCTCCTCTTCCTCGAGGACAGCTGCTCCTCTTTATGAAATCTCTGAGTCTCTTGATAATATGGGAATTATCAAATCCTCTGTCTCACAATTATGGTTTTGAGAGTTCATGACAGATTATGCACTCATCAGGCCCAATACCCATTCATCCAATGTGCATTTTAAGCCAAAATAGAAGAGACTCTCTTGGGGTTAATTATCTGATACATCACACAGCCATTTGGAAATGACGAAAAAGTGCATCTTACTCCATGATTGGAACGACGGCCTCAATAGGGCTTGAAAGAGAGTTCAGCAGATTAAGTTTGGAGAGACTCAGCTGCTAAGAGTGTCTACTACACAACATGATGATCTGAGCTTGGATCCCAGATCCAACATTAGAAAGTTGAGAGTCGTCCCACAGGTGCCTGTAATTCAGGGCAGTGGGGAGCAGGAACAAGAAGACTGATAATGCTTGCAGGCCACCAGCCTCCCTCCAGGTTCAGTGAGAGACCCTGCCTTAGGGGAAGTAGGCAGACAGTGATACAGCTGGACACTAAATTCCTTTGGTCTCTGCATACAAAGACGTGTATACCTATACACACATTGCTAGTATACCACACATACCACAAACACACACACACACACACACACACACACACACACACACATACACACACCTTATTCATATACATACATAAACAAAAGAAATTATAAGGAGAATGGAATGGCCTTGGTCAATTTTTACTACCTAGCAATCAATTAATATACATGATTGAATGGCTTGTTGTGAAAGCTTCTATGATACGCATGGCCAAGAGGTGTAAATGAAAGCTAAAAATAAAAAATGAAGAAGATAAATGGTCCTCCTATGAAACCACATAAAAGTGCTATGTATTGAGTAATATCTTAATATTCATAATTTAATATGTGATCTATGACATGCCAAAGCTTCTATTATTGCAAAGTCATATGGGATGGACTCTGCTGGGTAAACCAAGGAAATGCTTGGGGGATTCTGAAGTAGGTGTGCTGAAGACAGGATGGACAGGAAGAGGGTGCCATTTAAGGGAAAGAAAGCATAAGGGAAATTCACCACCACATCATACCTTTAAAGAATGGCTGACTAAAGCCGGGTGTGGTGGCGCACACCTTTAATCCCAGCACTCGGGAGGATCTCTGTGAGTTTGAGGCCAGCCTGGGCTACAGAGTGAGTTCCAGGGAAGGTGCAAAGCTACACAGAGAAATCCTGTCTCGAAAAACCAAAAAAAAAAAAAAAAAAAAAAGAATGGCTGACTAATAAAAGTTCAGTTATCTCCCCATCCCTGCTGTGTGTGTGTGTGTGTGTGTGTGTGTGTGTGTGTGTGTGTGTGTGTGTTGTGTTGTGTTGTGTATGTGAGAGAGAGGAGAGAATATATTACTTCTATGGTCATTGGCCTTAGCATTACCAAAAGGTAAATGAAATAATTGTAAGCTGATATTTCCAAAACTCCAGTGAATATGGATGGCATTTCTCTGCAAATCCATTTTTAAAGCACAATCTATCATTGTTATGATGGTGCCATTGTTACAGCCAATGCCTCTTCTGCTTGGTCAGTGCATATCACCAACTAGCTAAATATTATGAAATTGGCTCACTTATGATAAGATGCCTGATACACAATCGGATCTTATCCATGTTAGCTAGCTTCGAGTGAATAACCAGTGGAAGAGAATGACAGTTCAAATGTAGGTATACTGTGAAACGCTTCTACAGAGTTCTCAAAAGCTTGGAGTTATTGACATCATTCTCACTGAACTTCAGTACTATCCACTGAAGAAGACAGAATTCATTCAGAAACTGCCCCAAATGCGCAGAGAAAAGCAATAGGCCCAGCCTAAGGGAAGTCCCCATTCACATTTGATCTGTTAGGTGTATGTGCTTTTCTGTGGATGCTGGGGTTTGAACTCAGGTCCTGGTGCTTGCACAGCATGCACTCTTACCTACTGAGCCACCTCCCCAGACTCTGACATGTATTATTTTAAAGGCAATCTGGATTCACTTTTATTTCATTCCTCCAATAAGCTGACAACTCCTCTCTCAAGATCTGTCTGACTTTCCCATGAACAACCCGGATTCATCTATGACGTCATTTTTGCTATCACAAGGAAGTGATTATTATGAAAAGGGAAATCACTAATTGTCTTTCAATGTACTCTTGCCAACAATCCAAGTTACCAAAAACAAAAACTGTCCCCTAATAGCTCCCCTCCAGTCATCTGAAATGAGAGTTGAAAATGCATGAATCAAGGAGATTTATTTTCAGATCGCCCATATTTTGATCAGATGTTGCTGACTACATTCTTTCCCAACAAAGCTTAAGTCATCCCATCTTCTTCCAAAATGATGCTCACTGCTCACTAAGGATAGTTATGACACAGATTTGTTTATTCAAAGATACATTCTCTTATAAAACAATAAATGAAATTAAAATGTGGGTTGGGGAATTTCACCTAATTTCCCATAAGATAATTTTATCATCAAAACTTACAACTCTAAATTAATGTCCTTTAGATTATACTTCTGACATGTAGAGACTATCTTGAGATGTTAGGCTATGAGTTATATGTTCAAAGATTACTACAAAGTATTCACAGCCTCTCTTTAATGTCGTTGCTTAAAGCACAGTGACAGGGTCCAGAGACAGTTTTCAATGGGAAGGATCGCTGTGACCTTGTACAAGTACTTTGAGCCTGCCTTCCCTCAACCACAGAGACACAGTAATAATAAAGCTGAGCTCAGAGGTTGTTCAGAATGTCACAGGAATTTTGGATATAAAAGTGTTTAAAACAAGGGCGGTGCATAGTCATTGTTCTCAAAGTCCTTCCTGGAGATGGAAAGATATAAGAGAAATATTATATAATGATATACACATCCCATATTCACTAATGGAAAACTCTGGCTGCAAATGAAGTTGGACTTTGCTGTTTAATCACTTCAACCTCGTGTAAACATGAAGGTTTTATTGAAAATAGAGTGCCCAAAGTTAAACTTAAAAATATATTGTTCTTGATGCATTTCTGTACCTGCTTTTATTGATTTTGTTTTAACTGTGTGCTAATGGGCAAGCAGGTAACTGTGAATTATGCTGTTAACACTGTATTTGACATTTACCCCAAATTTGCCTTATGTCTCTTTAAGTCACCTCACAGATGCTATGACAGCAGTGCGGACCCCTATGCGCAAACCACGTGCTCACAATTATGTAATATACATTTATGGGTAAATATATAAAAAAACATAAAATTGGTTTTAGTTTAAATTATGTCACATTGCTAATGGAGGGAATTACAGTGGAATGACAGATTTGTGGCTAAAATTTATTTTTAGACAGCTTTGGACTAAATTCCAGGTGCTTCTACTTATCGGGGCTTTCGACTTTTGTTCTGTTGGCTTACTTAAGGTCTCTGAATCTGTTTCCTCAAAGGCCCTCTTTCCTGTTAAAAGAGAGCAGAAGTCTGCCACAAAGGTTCTACTGTATCCTCCATAGCAATTTACTGTGTGCTAGCAGGCCCCAAAATGTTAATTTCCTGAGAAACTGTTTTAGGCCAGATAAAACTTTCTCTGCCACTGCACTCTCCTCTCTCTCCTTTCTCCTTTCTCTTCTCTCTCTTCTCTCTCTCTCTCTCTCTCTCTCTCTCTCTCTGTCTCTCTCTCTCTCTCTCTCTCTCTCTCTCTCTGTGTGTATGTGTGTGTGTGCATGCTTATGTGTGCATCCTGAGAACTGAATTCAAGAGCTCACATGTGTCTCTTAAAATTGTGTTTTGAATTATTCAATGTCTTCCAAAAGATGACTATTAAAGGCTTTTGGTTAGTAATTAAGACTAACACTCAGGCGTATGGGTTCTGGCCTAAGCACTACCATCCACATGCAGTGTAATTTAGTATGGTTACCTTATACGAAAGGTAAGCAATAAGCTCTGATTTGAATAGAGAAAGAATCAAGATGATGGATGTGTACGAGCTTTGAAGAAAATAGGAGCATGTGAAGTACATAATGTTATCAGGGTCTTTCAAAATTTCCATCTCATGCATGCTAAGCCAAAATTAAATATGATTTCTTCTCACCCCTGAAACAAACACTTCTTCTAAATGTCTTTATTTAGTCTCCATAACCTCACTCTGAGTGTTCTATCCCTCAGAACTATCCACTTTTATCCTGAGTTATATATGAGAGATGGCAGGTAAACAGATGTTGCCCATACAGATCAGCAGCAGAGAATAGAAATCAGTCCTGATTATTTTGGTATGGTTGTTTCATATCCCTCCACAACATCCTGATCACTGATTATTCTGTATGTGTCAAGTCCAGACAATACTGTAGACATGTGATATCTTAATTTCACAGTCACATTTAATGTAGGTGATAAAATGTGCTCCAGATGAAAATCAGTCCCAGTGAAGTCACCCTGTATTAAGGTATGCACCTAGGAAGCTGGGGAAGCCAGGAGTTCGGCACATGTCTCTTTGGCTTCAAAGCCATCCTGAGACTCTTCGCAATCTCTTTCAGCATTTGACAGATAACAAATACTTAAGAAATGCTGGTGTCAGTGGGAGCATGGATGGAAGGATGGATGGATGCAAGGACGGATACATGGATGTATAGATAAATGAATGAATGGATGAATAGATGAATAAATGCATGGGATGGATGCATGGATGGCTTAAATGTATTTATATATATATGCATGTATGTACGTGTGTATGTATGTATGTATGTATGTATGTATGTATGTATGTATAATTGGGTTGGTGGATGAATGGATGGTAACTGAAAACCTCTGATAACCAGCCTGCAAGAGTAAAATGAAGGTCATCTGTCTAGGCTCTATGATAAGCTCTAGATCAACTTTCATTCTTGCTTCTCTTCTACAGTTTGAAGACCCTAGATGACAAAAGTTCTCCACTGGTAGTATGAATATCACCTTCTTTCTATCATTTCAACCTCTAAAGGCAAGAGATTTGCCTTCTCAGAACCAACTGCATCTTGCCTCCACCACTAAGATTTGATCAGAAAGCTTCTCCATAAGGTTAGCAGTTTTAGACAAGAGCCCTTACCATGCAGGCATCCTGAAGCCTAACTCTAAGATCATCTGAAAGAATTCTGCAGAAACTGCCCCAGACACGAAGATCCAGAACCACAGCATTTAGTTGATCTTTTTGTGCACTATACAAATGCAGCTGACAGAGAAAGAAGAGCTTTTCTTTTGCCAGCTTTTGTCCTTCTGCATGCCAAGGGCTGCAGACCTCTCTATTTGTCTTATTTCTAAATGACAATAGGCAGGCCAGGGGCTATCTCATGCAACTCTGGGATGCACTTTCATAAACCAATCCCAGAAAATAATTCTGAAGGTGCTGAAGCTGATCTAGAGTTTCAGAGGCCCTTATGGTGATATTTTATTTGTGCTGAAATGTGATTTTTATTTGTATGTTAATAAATAAAGTTGCCTGGGGATCAGAGCTAAAATCGAGCTATTTAGCAGAAGTCCAGAGGTGGTGGCACACACCTTTAATCCAATCACATGGCAGGCAGAGTCTCTGTGTGGTCAAGGACAGTCAAGTGTAGCAACCCAAACCTTTAATCCCAGTACCAACCATAGAGACCTGGAGGTCTGTATAGACAGGCAGTGATAAGGAAGTCATGTGGTTGGGTTTAGAGCCAATGATAAGGCAGAACAGAAAGGCAATAAAAAGATAGTCACAGAGGAAGAAGGTTTTTCTCTCTCTGGGGAAGCGATGGCAGTGAGTGATAAGCTAAAGGCTATTCGCTAGTGCTCTGATCTCTTGGGCTTTTAACTCTGTATTTGGCTCTGTGTTTCTTATTTAATAAGACCATTTAGAATTTCGTCTACAGGCCCTGGATGTTCTTCCCAGTGAAGGATATTTTTCTGTTAGCCAGGATAAGATAAATTGGGTTTTAAAGACTGGGGAAGCACTGTGTGTCATTTCTTCTGCAGCAGGAGCATCACAAAAGCAACTGCTACCCACATTTGAACATCCCGCAGAATTGGGACTCAGAGTCTTTGTAACTTGTTGTTGTCCAGGAAAGAACTGTAGGGTTTCTATCCTTTATCAAGGAGAAGGCAAATTTGGTGACAGCTAGAAAGAGTTGTCAGCTTCCCTCCAAGTGAAGTGTACTTTACAGAAGGTCAGCAACAGCCAGTCAGTCCACAGGCGTGATGCTGCCATCTTAGAGTAGAGCGCCCCTTGTGATTTTCACCCACTGTTCTCTTCCATGCAGAGCGAAATCTCGGGATGCCGGCTGTGCGTGAAATGAGCACATCTTTATTTTTGCCAAAGTGATTACTAAACTGTCTTTACCTAAATTCAGCTGTGGCACATCACTCTCCAGAAAGAACCTGAAAAACAAGCCCAGTGGCAGGCTCTGTGGTGCCTGCCCACTGTCCTATTTCTTCCTCTCCCTTAAGAGAAGAGCTGGAGACCCTACTTTCCTACATGGGGAAGCCATGTTAAAAGACTTGAAAGGAAATGGTGAGAAGTAGTCAGGAGTCCCTAATGGCTATGCTTCAGGGAAAGAAACGAAGTAGGGAAAATGGGGGGGGGGGGGCTGTAATAGAGAGAATTATTAAAAAATATAATGTGGAAAGACGATATAATGTGGCATATGAAGATAAAATTCATGATACATTTCAATCATACAACACTGGTCACACTATCTCTTGGTAAAGCAGGTAAGACCAAGCAGAAATATCCCTTCAGTAGTCCATGAAGATGCTTTCCCACTTCCCTTATTGTCGGCAGAAACCCAATTTTATCTCCCTTCTCTCCCTAAAACAGGGATGGACCCAATAGACTATTTTAAGAAACTGTAACCTTTTGCTATAGGATGAAAATATGAGAGACATAAAAACATAGTGGGGAAGGGAGTGCTTCCATAGGATGTCTGGATAATGGGTTGATCCTGAAAGAATATGTGTATAGGTTGTTGTTTTGTTTTTTGCCTTGGGCGGAGTGGAAAGGGTATTAAATGGAGTAAGGAGTCTCAAAGCACAGATGAAAATGAGAACTGTCCGAGTCTAGATTCAGCAGGAAACGGATGGCATCGTCGATCCCAGGGGTGACTCAAAACAGGTACCACAGCAAGGTTCCTCCTAAGCAGGGGCAAGAACTAAGACGAGGCAGGTAGGATTGGGGACTGTTTTGGGGACAGACAGCAATGGCAGGATGCCATCACCCCAGCAACAAAAAAGAGAAGGAGCAAAACAGCCAGAACTACCAAAATAGAGCAACCGCTGCTGGCCAATGCATGGGGAGAGCCAGTGTAAGAGCCTACCCCCTCTCTCTCTCTTTCCTTCTGCCATTTAAAGCTGTGAGCCTAGTCTACTACCAAACCCAACAAGAGGCAGCAACTGCACAGATCTCCAAGGCACAGCACAAAGTTGAGCCACCCCAGAACAGGGTGTGTGGCAGGAGGAGGGACTGTAGGTTAGAGGGACTAGAACCGGAGCTTGTGCACATGGATATGTAATTGTGAACATTTCTTTTTGCTGGTACAACCTTCTGGAAGGCTCAGTCTGAGCTAGATGATCTCTGGTGGTTTGTCCATCTCAGTATCGTTTGTGCAAACTGGCTTAAACAGAAAGGAAGCAAATAAACGTTCTAATTGACCCTGCTGATTTACTTGCAATAAGCACATTCAGCAACTTTGGTATTTTTGTTTGTTTGTTTGTTTCTGTTTTTAATTTTTTTTAAAAAAAGCTAGGTCTTTTTGTCCCCACCTGCTCTCTTGCAAGAAAAGCTGCCTGTGACCAAGGTCATTTAGAAAAGCTCCTGAAAGGTATAAATAGAAAGCAGACTTGAACCTAGGCTCTAAAAGGCTTAGCTTTGAGTACTACAGTTTTACCCTAGTAGAAAAATAAAAGGGCCAGGGGGAAAAAATGGCATATCACACAGATTATTGATGATGTCATTGTCACGAATATGCAGCTGGGTACTGAATTTGTATGTTTCCTGAGCCAGAGAACACAATAAGCAAGCAAGCAAATCCCGCCATTTTACTAAATACTTTGAGAAAACAAAAGACAAAGCAAGATTTGCTCAGCTAGAACCAGAACATAATCCCTAGAGCCAATAACACATGTTCAAGTCCCGGCACCGGCACCAGAGCTGACATTAACAAACAAATAAAAAAAAAAATGCTCCCTTCCCTGCTACCAACTTGTGATTTTCCAAATCACAATTACGGGGAAGGGTCCTCCAAACAAGGGTGCTCAAACAGGGAGTAAGGAATTGAGCAGAATTGAGGTTTAAAGTGTATTTGTCAGATGCATGAAGGAAAACAACAGAAACGTTTGAAAGGTCCCTGCCCAGGACAGGCAGAACTTAATTTGTCTGAAGGTTCTGCGTGGAAGCAAGTAAAAAGTGAAAGGTGAAGTACCTCCTCCCCCAAGCCTTTCAACAGGCCCTTAATTACTTAATTACTCATAGCACCACTTGCACAAATCCTGTGGAGCACAAGTATCCACAAAGAGGAGGTTGAGAAAAGAAATATAATTAATTACCTATAAAGACCATGGTCCCTGTGGCCATTGGCCCTACAGACTCAGGGCAAAGGCTTCCTGCAGAAGTTGGCTTGCTGTTCTGAGGCTGTGGATCCATCCCTCTGATCATCTCTTATTTTCTTCAAAATGCCATTTTCTGTATAGAGGTCAACATGCCCAAATTTCAGGCATAATGCTTTCAATTCTTGGGGGCTGGGGGCTCTTCCAAAGCTTCCCATCACCTGGATTGAGACTCAGGAAACTCTCAGAGCTGGAAGCCAGGATAGAGTTTCTCTTTTCACTCCCACTCAATCTTCACGCTCAGTAGGTATGAGATGGTCCCTAAACTCTTCCCACTTTTGTGGCACTTAGGTCAAGAGAACAAAATGTACAGAAAGGTTGAGGATCCAGTCCCCAGTGGCTCTGCCTCGGGTTATTTCCACAAATTTAACCAAGAGACTTAACCTCTCTAGACCACTTAGAAAGCTAGGTAGTTAAAATGGGTAAATGAAGTGGCTAACATGTTTAAGGATTTCCCATAGCTTCTTCTTGCAATCATACTAGTCCCAAGGCTCAAGTTCCAACCTCAGTACAATTAAACTAACTTTTCCCTCATTCGGTCTCCAATTTCTCAAGCTCTCCCTAATTTCTTAGTGGAACTTGGTCTCCTGTTTTTACATGTCTCTCTATCCAGCTTGAAAATGAAGACAGATCAACTCTTTTCTGATGCTCACACATTGTTCTGTACCATTTCTTAGGCCCACTGTCATCCACCAAAACTGATACATTTCCCCAATCTTGAATAAATTTGCCACATCTACAGTTCTGCCTCAGTTTCTCAAGCCACCTGTCCAGGTTCATGGCCCCTCTATACTAAGCATCACACTCTCCCATTCATTAGTCTCTTTAGCCTCAAGCCAGGAATGGTGGCTCCCTGGGGTCACTCCATAGAGGTTTGGAAACCTGTTTTCATCTCTAGCCACCACCTTTCTCTCTTCTCTCCCTTCTCCCTCTCATTCCCTTCTTTCTCTTCTCCACCTCCTCCTCTCTCCTGTGCAGATAGCTGTATTTTCCAGTAAAGTGATTACAATCTAACCATCTTCATAATGAAAATGTTTCAAATTTAAGACACAGCAGCTCATTTCTGGATCTATTACATTAACATAAAAAAATGGTCACAGATCTTTCACAAAAAAAAAAAATCATGGCATTTCTCCATTTCCACATCACTTCCAAGTCAGTTCCATTTTGATTTATAAGCTTCATTGCAGACCTAGCTGTTGGGCCAGATGTTGTATGAAAAATACCAGCTTAGTTTGATTGGATTGTCCAATCTGTTCCATTTGAAACCAGACAGTGGAACAGAAGTAGCTAAGAACTTTAAAAAGTTTGAGGGCATAGCAGTAATTGCTAAATGAAAATCTCTTTCCTCAGACAATATGTAGTTTGAAAGTATAAGCTAATCATTCATAAATGCCTAGAAGAGAGCGTAGATAGGAATGGAAGGCATTTAACTGAATCCAAACGTTATGAACACCCTCCATTTTCGATATTCTGAAGGGGACTGCCAGGCATATTGCCCTTTGCAGGCATCTCGCTAGAGCAAGCATCCCAGTGCAAAATCTGAAGGGGCAAATAAGAAACATGGCGCTGGGATATCAGTAGCAGATTTTTAAAATTCTGCCTTTAATTCTGTTTTGTAGGAGCCTTTAGAAAAGGGACACATAGAATTTTCAAACTATCCAATCAAATGTCCCCTTTAAGGGGGGTTTTGTGATCTCTCTACTTAAACTCCTCTTTATTCTTCTCCAGACAAGTTACCACCATGCAATATTTGTTTCCTTATCTGTCTTGCCTAATGATGCACTCCATATGTAAGGAGCAGGATTTTTGTCTGTCATGTTTACTGATTTGTTGCCAGTGTCTAAAACAATCACTCACAAAACAGCTGTCACCGAAGGAATGAATGAGGAGGTTCTTTGGACTTGTCTTGTGTGAAGTCTTGCACATTTATCCTTTGCAAGGAGAAGCAGATGGGCCTCCTTGCCAAAACCATAGCCTACTCTGTAAATTAACAAGGATTATTTTAGGTGTGATGCATGAGATGAAACAAAGCTAGTCCTTGGCATTTGCCAGAGAAATTCTGCAAACTTGAACTAGTGACATGGCACCATGCAGGCTGGAAGAGGTGGTACACTGTGCCATGGAAAGCATAAGACCTTTACAGAGATTTGAACTCCACCTCTGCTGCTGCTGCAGACACTGAGAGACTGTTCACTTCCCTGAGCTTTAACTGTTCTTCTATAGAATAAATTTTCTATTGTATGATTAATATAGCTTAAATAGAATGTTTGCAAAGCGTCTGGGCACCTGAAAAGTTCTCTGTAGCCCTCCCTATGGAGTTACTACTTCCCAGGTAGAAGTGGAAGAAAGGATTCGGAAATTTGAAAAGGGCCAAGGAGATAGCTCAGTCAGCCAAGTGCTTGCCTTGAAAACAGGAGGACCTGAGTTTAATCTCCAGACCAAGCATGAGGTGGCACATGCTTGCAATCCCAGATCTGGACAGGTGGAGACAGGCCGATCCCCAGAGCTTGTCAGCCAGCCAGCCTAGCTAGCCTGCTTAGTGAGTTTCAGGCCACTCAGAGAGCTTTTATCCCAGAAAACCAGGTGGGACGGCACTTGGGGAATGACACCCAAGGTTGATTTTGCATGTGCGTGCGCCTGCACACACACACACACACACACACACACACACACACACACACACACACACACACACATATACACAGGCATGGGAACACATATATACAATGATCAAAGATGTGAGAGGAAAAAACGGCAAAGAAAGTTGAGATTGCATGAACCCCAGTTGCCTCAAGTGGTGGACACAGTAGAAAGATGACTTGGCTTCACCCCAGCCTTGACAACCCCATCAAAACGATGTCAGGGAAGGGCCCAGCTCACTGTGAACAGCGCCACTCCTGGGTGGTCCTGGGTTCTACAAGAAAGTAGGCTGAGCAAGCCATGGAGAGCAAGCCAGTAAGTCAGTCTCTTTTAGAGTGTGGTGTAGAGGATACCTAGAAAACAGTGCTGAGAATCTCTGTTCACGGGGGTGAGCATGGAGATGAGATGGCTTTGCTGAGGAAGGCGACTGACAAGAAGAAAGGGATAGTTGACAGAGTTTGGGACGTGGAGGGAGCGCTCCATTCTCACTCTCATGGATTTGTTCTATGGGAATGTTTATCGGGGCATTGATGCTGACTTTATCCACAGTCATTTCTCAGAAAAAAAAAAAAACATGATGTGGATTTAGAATTCAATAAGACAGCTTTTCCTTCTCTTGAAATATAAATAAAGCATAAAATTCTAGACTGAAGAGGGATCTTTTGTTTTTCTAATTACTAATCATGTAGACGGTTTTGCCAAGCAAATTAAATAGATAATAAATGAAGGCACAATGGCGTGACTTTTGTAAACGAATACACTGTTTCTCTCATACTTTAAGTTTCACTTTTAAAATGGCCCCAAAATTACCATCCTTGCCAGGCGGTGGTGGCCCACGCCTTTAATCCCAGCACTCGGGAGGCAGAGCCAGGCAGAACTCTGTGAGTTCGAGGCCGGCCTGGGCTACCAAGTGAGTTCCAGGAAAGGCGCAAAGCTACACAGAGAAACCCTGTCTCGAAAAAAAAAAAAAAATTACCATCCTGGCAGATGGCGGGAACAGGTAACATGCTTATCAGCTGATGACACTGTGGACATTCGTGAATTAGGGATGACGTGGGAATTGGGAATGCGCTGATTCAAGGAAAAGCCTTAAAGTAGAGCTGACTCTCAGGGACATTCATCATTAGACTTAGGCATTGAATGTGTTGGTCAAAGGATGCTTGATGCACTCCAGCGAGACTGGCATCTTAGGCGACACCACTTAGCCCTGGAGCCTCCATTTGGCCTTCCCTTATTATTGCTGTGTTATTGTTCTTTACAGAGTTCCGGTGTCTCCCTAAAATTCACCAGGCAGTACAGGAGTAGAGAGGAGAAGTGACTGGAGAAAGTAGGAGAGGTAGAGACCTAAAGCAGAATGAGGTTCGTGGCCACTGAACCCACAGATTGGTTGTTTTCATTCAAGCTCAGAAGCAAACCTTGACAGATGTAAAGATGTTGTTTAGGAAGACATTTAACAGAAAAAGTGCTCGTCTGTATGAATAAAACTTAAAAAGCACTGGAGTAAAGGAACAATGAGGCTACTGCCTCCTGCTCTTTTAAATCAAGCGTTCATACACACGTCATGTATGTTGAGCACATTCCTCCTCCTGTCCCCTCCCTCTCTTTCTCACTCCATCACCCCTCATGTTAGTTCCCTTTATCCCTCCATACAGTTTCACTTTAACTTAATGTCATATATATATATATATATATATATATATATATATATATATATGTACAATTTTACATATCTATATAAAATCTAGGAACCACACATGCCAGAAAACATGACATTTATCTGAGTCTGGCTGAACTCATTTCATATAATTATCTTCCATGGCATCCATTTTCCTGAAAAATAACACTGTCGTTCTTCTTCATGATGGAAAAACTCACTGTGTGTATTTGCTCCATTTTCCTCATCCATTCCTCCACTGCTGAACACCTAGGTTGGTTCTGCAACTTAGGTACTGTGAACATTGCTGCAGTGATCATGTATTTCTTTGACCCATTGGCTTAGAATCTTTTGGAGAAATATAAAGGAGTGCTGTACACAGCTAAGTCTAGTGGACTTATGTCTATAGCTAGTTTTTATTTGATTGGCCTTTTTCTTAGAAACCTCCAGATTGACTTCCCTAGAGTCTGGACTAGTTTTTATTCCCACCAGCAGTATACAGTGCTTGATGAGACAAACAGACACACATTTCCTTAAAAGCTCTTATTGATGCTCTACCACATATAGCTTTGGGAGTTGTTAGTCAGGCCATTTGTCTTATTTCAGACAGGTAGCAGGGAGTCCTGAGTTGAGACACAATCCCTGGATTTAGGAATTAGTCTCTTCTGGGTTGTACTGAAAAAAAAACATTGTATAATAAAACCAAATTAAGTTATTTCCTAAAATATGTGGCAATTTCCAATATCTCTAACAAACTGCACAGAAAAAAAGAGTTGCTGGTTGTCTTCCTAAAGACAAATTTAGCAAATCCCATCCAAACGTTAACTCCCTTCTTTCCATCTTCTCTCTCTTACTGCTGTACTCTGCTGACGGTCCCTCGTGTTTCAGATGATACATGATACAGAAAGACAGGACAATACATTCAGCTTGCAGACCTGTTTGTGTCACATGCAAGCGTGCCTTCTTAGTGCCACAAAACATTTTGAGGGGCCTGAATCCTCCTTGATAATTTGCAAAGCACAAGGCTGCTTTGCAAAGCATTGTATAAGTTCAGTGGAGTGGTTCGAATTCACCGGCTCAATAGCATAAAAGCAATGGATGGCATTGTAATCAGAGCTCAAGACCTGAGTCCTTTGCCTTGTGTACTTTGAAAAAATTAAACACCCTATATCCTAGGCCCTTCACTTGTAGAACTAGAATAATAATACTCCCCATCTCACAGTGGCACTATGAGAAAAGTGAAGCATCTTGTATAAGACTTCAATAATGTTAACTGCTAAGAGCCTTGGTACTGATGCAGAACAAAAAAAACATACTGTTTATAAACTATATAAAATTTTCTATTTCCATTCAGAACTTAGTAAAAAACGAGTATCTGAAATAATCAGTTATGGCTTGGGGTGTAGCTCGGCACTAGAGCACTTGCCTAGCACTTGTCTCAGAGTCTTGTATTCAGTCTTCAGCACCACACACATGTACACACACACACACACACACACACACACACACACACACACACATACATCATCATCATCATCATCATCATCACCATCATCAACATCAACATCATCATCCTCAATTGAATTGACCTTAGGTAGTTTCAGTATAATACAGCTAATCCTTTAAAGATTCTTTACTTGAAGGGGTAGAATATAAATTTATTATATGTCATAACTTTTTAAAATACCATATCATTGTTTATCTCTTTAAAGAATTCATACACAACTGATTTCATTCAACTATACAGGGTATGGTTTGTTTCTTCATGAAGTTTGTAGTGTTTTGTGTAAAGAAATAACTACAGTTAGGCATCTAAGTGACGGAAGATTGTCACCAGGCCAACTGTGGGAAGGTTTCAATGGAAAAGAAACAAGGTGGGAAAAAGTGGGGATGGCAACTAACAATGAGGAAAAAGAGAAGCCCCGCGCTATCCATTGACAGAAGAGTGAATGAAGCCCAAGTCTGAGGTGATCAATCATTAACGAACCACATGTGTAGAGCCAGTGAAGACAGCAGCAGCAGGAGTCAGCACTAGGGTCTCCCCATCCATGGCACTCCACACAGAATGTATACTTCATATTCAGGTCTTCTTCTGTGCATTCCTCAATTCACTCCTACTTCTAACTCAAAAGCTTTGGAAGAGAATAGGAACACCTTTCTGGGAAAAAAGTAAGAATTGGTCGTTCCTTTAACATACTAAAAACCTTTGAAGAAAGTTTAAAAAAATATATGAAGAACATTCTGAAGCAATCTGTAACGATAAATGTGCCAAGAGAAAAAAGTTATCTGCAGCACCTGTGAATTATTAATCTATTCTAATACTTACAAAGAGTGTCACTAAGGAATACCAGCCATAATATGTTCTGAACGTATGAACTGCTGGTTAAGATGCAGTATGCCCTCCTAAAAAGTTCTATTCCTTAGTCATTAGCTAATGGATTCTTCAGGGGCAGGAAGTTGTTCTAGTCAAACTACAGCATCAAACAGTTAGGGGTGTTACTTGGTAAGTAAATGTTTGATAGCTGCTCAGTTGTTTTCGTCCCTCTTGCATAAAAGGACAAGATGATACTGGATACTGAAGACAAGGAAGCTCACACCCTGAGAGCTGTGTTACCACTCAGGGGCTGCTCTTTGTCTCCTGACCGCTGAGGCTTAAAGAGCCCATCTGTTTCCCAGAGAAACTTGCCAATAAAACCCTAAGACGTATTAGCGTTTTCAGGATCCCAGAGAACCATTTCAACTGCTGTCAGGTAGGAGTGCTACTAGCTCTGGGTTCTGCTATAACTTCAAAGTTTCCAAGGACAACAAAACACAGCTGTTTGTCTCGCAGTGGAAGAAGAAATGTGTCTCTTAAAACCCTCACAGGTCTCCTTACCTCCATGTTCCCATAGCATGGACAACACCGAGGTACTGTATGATTACAGTAGAAACACCTTACTGAAACATGGGAGATCTGACTATGCAAGTATCAATAGCAACCTACCTCAAGATATCCCCCAAATGAAACTGTACTACACACACACACACACACACACACACACACACACACACACACACACTTTGAATGGCATAAACTCAGGAGCCCTGAACCACGGTAGAGTTAGATGTGGTATTTCATTGAAGCATTTGTCAGAGTGCACACCTTTGCCAGTCCTAAATAAAATTCTCAGAATCTCCTCGAAGTTATCCCCTTTCAATGTGTCAGTTTGCACTTCACTTTCCAACGCTATCACTGAGTAAAATAGACGTGTATTTGCTGAACACGAGTCAGGTTTTCTTTGTGTGGAGCGCGTACTTAACAATTATTCTTTCCTTCAAAGTCACTTCAGATGATGTAATGTTTGAGTGCTGTGAGATAACTGATAAGCCAGAAATAAATTGCTCATTCTAAAACCCACAAGGTCTAAACAAGTGAAACAAACAAACAAAACAGAACAAAAACTTCTAATAGAGTAAGTTTTAGTACCTACTTATTTCACAGGAAATTCTAACAATGTCTAAAACGCTGTAAGTACCAACTGTGGAGGCTTAGACACAGTGACCTGAATATCTATGAAGTATAACCAGGTCTGCATCTGAATGACTGGACTTTCACAAAGCACCAGAGCAGGTTAGAAAGTCAGTCTTTTTCCTTTTCTTGTCTCTAAGAAAATCCCCCCCAAAAAAAATAACAAAAGAGAGGCCACATGATATTCAAATCCAACCGGGAGAGATTGGCCTAATTTTCTATGTATATATTCCTTATATTCCTTTCTCTTCATGGTCGTGTGTGTGTGTGTGTGTGTGTGTGTGTGTGTGTGTGTGTGTGTTCATGTGTATGGAATCGAGAGGGTGACTTTGGGGGTCTTCTGCTATCACCCCACCTCCTTTATCTTTTGTGACAGCGTATCTCACTGAATCTAGAGCCCAATGATTGGCTGGGTTGGCTAGCCAGAGAGATTCCCAAGATCCTCTTGTCTCCACCCCCTCTTCCAATGCTCACATTAATGGATGTGTAATGCCACACTTAGCTTTTACATGAAATCTGGACACCTAAAATCGGGTCTTAATTCCTGCTCAGCAGGCACTTTACCAACAGAACAATCTCCCAAGACTCCTGGTCCTTCCTTTTTCTCTTCTTTCTTTTCTTTTTCTTTCTTGATTCTTTCTTTCTAAGATAATAGAGGTAAGAAGCCAAGCACAGAAATTCTCTCAAACAAATGAAATAAAACACGGTTTGGGTTTTTCTTTTGTGGGGGAAGGGGTATTTGGGTTTTGCTTTTTTCAGTATGCTAAGATTCCAGTTGTCTCTTTATTGAACTTTCTTTCACTACATGGGACACAGCAATAGGGGGAAGAAATATAGGCCCAGGTGTTATAAGAAGCACAAAATCAAGTTGAAATTCTACGCGCTCTCTTTAAGGTGAGTATATTGCACCAACCAGTTGACTTCTTTAAGTCAGGAAACAAAGACTGAGTTTCTCCTTTCTGATTGATGATTACTGTAGGTAAGGCCAAAACTGGACTATTTCTTAACTAAAATCCCAGTAAATGGCAGCTGTCACTGTCATGGCTGTGTAGGTATAAACAGGCCAGGCTGTAAACCACCCTCACTCCACTAAGCATTGGCATTTGGGCACATGCAGTAGGAAGCATGCTGTCAGCCTGATTTATTTTCATTACAAGGGACTCCGTCATCTCTACCAATGCATTAGCGTCGGGTATTTTACTTCTTCCAGTATTTCTCATTCATGGCTCAAGTCATTTTTATCTGCAAGGTCAGAACATGTGCTTTTGTTTTAAAACGCTGCAATGAACTTCAGTATATTTTATCCTGTCAATATTGGTTTTGGGAACTTGGAAATAAGTGCAATTATTTTCTTCCTCTTGACCCTATGGCTTCTGGACACTTTCTGAACTGCCTTGGAAGTTAGGCTCTGCATTGTCTTGTTTCTACATGCCATTGAGTTTTAACCTTTGTCTCCTGCTGTACACTCCTTTCCTTCTGTTACTGCTCTCTCAAGTTTGAAGACAGTCAATTTATTGTGATTCCCAGTTGCACTTGGAAGAACGCAAATTTATGTCTTTCACAGTATGTACTTTTCCCTCCTTTGTTATTTGAGTTTGTTCAAATTTTCTTATAATGTATGCATTATCTTACATTATAGTTTGTTAATTTAAAAATGTTAACTCTGAGTAGGACAATAGGTCACAGTAAAGTGCCTTGCAAGCAGGAGGACCTCAGGTCCATGAACCTGCATCAAAAGAAGCTGAGCATGGAAATGTGTGCTTGTAATCTGGAACATGGAAAAGGTAGAGACAAGCAGATCCCTGGGGCTCAGTAGCTAGCCAGTCCAGCCTACTTGGAGAGTTCCAAGACTGTGTGAGATGAAATAAACTGAGCGGCCGTTGCCTAAAGAACAACACCTAAGGTTGTTCAATGGTATCCATCCATGAACACACACACACACACACACACACACACACACACACACACACACAAGACAGTAGAAAGAAATAAGGGTATGTTAGACACATCAGCATTAAAAATAAGTAAAAAAAAATAAGTCAAACATAGGTACTTTATAATCATATATAAAATGATGTTATAATAAAAGATTTGATGGTTAGTAGAAGTTCTTTTTTAATTATTCAAAATAGTTTCATATTCTGCAACCATTCAAGTGAAGGAATATCCTAGAACTCTGATAAACAAAAGTGAGAAATGTCAGTTTCCAGTTTGAATGAAATGGTACTGAATATAGGAAACGATATGAAACTTTTGCTTTAGAAAACTGACAATTACTAAGAAAAAGTTTCCTTGATAGTCACTATACTCTTTCTTCTTTTAATATAATGCTAACATTAATATAATAATTAGTTTTTACTAGTTTGTATTAATAGGTGGCAAGAAAAATTTATATTAGATTAAACATAAATTATCTTTAAGCATGGAGGTGTTAATTTCACAATAACTAAACTTTCAATAACCAAACAATTCTATATATAAGCTTTTTAGGTTTCTTTAAATTTGCTTTAGTGACATTTATAGCAAGAAACATATAATTTGTATCACAATGCTAAAGTTGTCTTATATAAATTATTACATGTTTTAAAATAATTGTCAGGCTCACATTACTTACCTACTCATTTACTTTTAATCAGCCTTACTGAGGTATACTTTTCATCAAAACAAAATGCACAGATTTGACATGTCTGGTTTAATATGGGGTGTTGCTGTTGTCTGTGGTGTGTGTGCGTGTGTGTGCGTGTGTGCGTGTGTGTGTGTGTGTGTGTGTGTGTGTGTGTGTGTGTGTGTGTGTTTGTGTGTGTGTTTCTATGGCTTGGTCTTTTGAGACAAGTTCTCATGTAATACCTAGGCTAGCCTGAACTTCTATATTGCCTACCAACCCTCTTGCCTTGGCCTTCTGGGTGACTGTACCACCACACCCATATGTTATGCAGGTTTTTACAATGGTGTCCAACAGTGTAACCATGATGTAAATCGAGTCATAGAAAATTTCAGTCATCAAGAAAGTTGGATTTTGTCCTTCTGTGGTATCTTCTCACGTCCATGCCAGTTGACCACTAGGTCACCATAGATTCAGTCTTTATGAGTTCAGTACAAAGGAATCTTCAATGTAATATTTGAGCATTGGTTTTCTTTTGTGTGACACAACACTAGCTCCATTCTTGATTCAGTGTTTGTGATGACCTCTGTGGAAATTGTTGTTGCAGAAGAAAAATGAGGGCTATGAACAACTGTCATTCTGTACATTAAATCAGAGCAATATCCTATTACATATCCTCTCCAAGATCCTGGTTTGTTTATTAACTCATTGGCAGATATTTAGACTGCCTCCTGTTTTTGATGGCTGTGAATAAAGCTGCTTTAACATCTATGCAAAAATCCTTCATCTATGTGTACTTTGATTTCTCTTTTGCAAGTATTTAGATAGGCATTGCTGGTTCATGGTATTGGTGTGTGTAAAACTTCTTTTCCTAAATTCCCATCAGTATATATTAGTTCCACTGGCTCAGATGATCTACAGAACTGAATATGAACTTTTAGTTTTCATGTTATCATTTTAATGATGTGATTTGAAAAGATAGCATATTAAAACTGGCTTCTCAATCAGTGCTTATTGGTATTGGTAAAAATGAAGCTAGGACCAGGCATGATGGCATGATCCCCTAATCCCATCATCCAGGAGGCAGAGGCAGGGAGGTGGTCAGATCAAGTAATTAATTTCCCAAATAAATAACAGGAATGGAAAAGGTGACTGGCAGGTTTCTATGGTATAATGATTTCTGGAAGATCTCGGTGAATATTTGGCTGTATTCTATGGAGGAATTAAAATTTAAAACTTTTTTTCTGATTCTGTGAGTCTGAGCCGATCTAGTAAGAAACACTTGGCCCAATGGCATGAATATATTTTTTGTGATTAAAGGCGGCTTTGTGTCAGTTCTTCTACAGGATTAGCTTGCTTTTTCCACCAAAGCCAAGTTCACTTTGCCTGTAGGATGGACAGAGTCCTTCTCTAAATCTGTATTTTCTCTTTTCTTGACTGTTTCCTCCATAAGCTGTTGACCCATCATCTCTAAGCAGACACATAATGTTTGCCCTTTACAGCCAATCCTTATCAATGTCTACTCAGTAAATCATAAAAATCTCATCTATTCTAAAATTATAATATTAGACCAATATTTGCATAACATACTTCAGAAATTCAAAACCTGGATTCTACTTATTTTAAGTATTTTCCCTTACTCAACCCTTCTACCTTTCTATATGTTTAAAAAACAAATAAATGACCAAAACAGTAGTCAGTTGGTCTATGAAAAATGTGTTGGAAACTCACCTGTTAAGTGCTGTGGTAAACATTTTCCAATCAAAAGACCATTTTGACATTATAAATATTGAATTAAGAACATGTAACACCATAAAGTAAATAACACAGTGTTGGAGACTGTAAAGTGAAGTATGGCTACCAACTTTGGAGATCAAGGAAAAGGACTTAGCAAGGAAGTTCTTCAGTTGATATCTTGAGTTGAGAGACTTGGAAGGTAGACTATCCCTGTGTTCTGGAAGGCTTCTTTCCATTTTCCTCATCATTGTTTTGAGTCTCATCTTTATCACATGTTTCTATATCTATTCCACATGATATTGTTGTGATGATATCATCTCTTAAAAAAAATCTAAAATCAATTCCCCACAGAAAAATAGTCATGCTCATTTGTCATTTTTGGCCCTCTTCAATCTGAATGAGATTTACTTTTCTAGTTTTATTTCTCAGTAGTTCCCTACCTCACTGATCCATTCACTTTTGCTATATATTTTTTTCTTATCATTCATTTAAATCTCAAGTAGATGACTGACATGGTGTAGAAGTAGTAATAGGTCTCTTAGCGGAATCTGTAACTCTATTTGTTTTGTTTTGAAGACAATTACTTTCTAAAATAATTATGCTGATGAGTTTGTCATTTGGTTATTGAATCAAAATTGAACTTTCTTTTATTGAGAAGTACTGGGAATTTCAAGTGAAATTTGATATAGCTTCTATGTCCACAGACTTCTGAGAGAATTGGCCAACAGCTGGTATTTCTATTGCCCATGTTAGTAAGTATCTGTATTCTCTATATCTCATGTTAGAACTCAGAGCCCGTGTTTAGCAATCATACTTTAAGCACTACTAACAGGGTAGCTCAGAGCTCACAGGGAAAGAAAAGACTTACTGTTCACTGTCAAATGTAGACTAGAAAGGTAGAAACACTTAGCGTTTCTATCTGGAAGGTATCTGAATGTACATATGTAAGCAAGAATTTTCACTGTCAGTAAGGAAAAAACAAATATCTATCATTAACTGATGAAGTCATTAATGTTTGCAATGACCAATACTAAATAAAGTAGGATTCTCTTACTGTATCTGGAGAGTTGCTGTCTAGAAATCCTATACTTCTCTCATTGAAACTGGGTTAAGTCAAAGTCTCTAACTTTCTGCATGTCTGATTGCTTATATTTTAGTTAGAAACTACACTTAACAGTTCATTCTTGCTTAGTATTTCAGAAGCCAACATATGTTTTTAGGAAAACTGACACATATATACCAAAACTTTCAGGAGTCTGAAACCCACAAGCATTGGATAACCAAGGTTGTGTAACAAACCCATGCTTCTGCATGATACCACTAGTCGTATAGATTTGCATTAACACGCTGAACATATGATGTAGTAGACATAAGCCCCATGGGTTGCTCTTCAGTGAGTATTAAGTTTTAGTTCTGCATGATAAACTCTAGACACCTACTACTGCACAACTTTGTATCCACAGTTAATGTAGAATTGTACACTTATAATTTTTGATGGAGTAGATCTCATGCTAAGTGTTCTCACCATAAATTGTAAAAATTAAAGACTGAAATAAGAATGGAAGAGATTTTCTTAATTCACAATTAAGAAATGTGGAACTTAACTGAATGTGGTGGTGGACGCCTTTAATCTCAGCACTGGGGAGGCTGAGACAGGTTAATCTCTCTGTGTTTGAAGACAACCTAGACTATATATTGGGTTCCAGGACGGCCAGAGCTACATAGAAGCTACCTCAAAAAGAAAAAAGAAGTGAGAAATTTGGAATTTGGAAAGTTTTGGTGACTGAATTTACTGAACTTGAAATGCTATTTCATAAAAGATTTTTTATCTTATGGTTGTTTGAGAACAGGGTCTCTTACATAGACCAGACTAACCTTGAATTTCCCATGAAGCCCAGTGCAGCATTTAAAACTTTGATCAAATTACTTCCACTTCACAAGAATTTGATTACAGGCATGTGGCCACCATGTTTACCCAACAACAAAGATTATCTGTTATTCTTTGACAATTTTATGCATGTAAATAATATATCTTGATCACATATGCCATAAATTACTCTACCCAGGAACACCCAACACCTGCCCCCCATTTCTCCCTCCATGTCCTCTCTTTTTACTAAAATAATTTACTGTTGAGAATTTTGTATAGACACTATATTTACATCATTTCTTTAATTCTCTCTCTTATAACTCATCTGCTCCTTCTTGGATTCATGACCTCTTCTTCTATAATTATTTGTCACACACACACACACACACACACACACACACACACACACACGAGTTCTTGTAGTGTTGTTTCTATGTACATTGGTTTAAAGCTGATCACTTGGGAATGGATAACCTATCAAGAAACTCTTTTCTGGATAAAACTGATTCTTCTTCCCTCAGCAGTCATTGACTACCTACACTTTATCGACTAAAAAGTAATATGATGGGGCTGGAGAGATGGCCCAGTGGGTAAGAGTGCTTACTTCACAAGCATGAGGACCTGGGCTTGGGTCCCATTTCTCAACTAACTCCAGAGTTGTGGGATGGAGAAAGTGGGATCAGAGACAGGAAAGTCCCTAGGGCTTCTTGGTGGCTAGCCTAGATTCAGCCTCAGTGAGAAACCCTGTCTCAAATGAATAAGACAAAAATTGGTTGAGTAGCTCACCGAGCATCCTTTTCTGGCCTCTTCCAGGGCATTCAAATAGGCACATACACCAAACACATTTATAGGCTCATGCAAATATACCACACAAACATATATGCGTGCACACACACACACACACACACACACACACACACACACACACAGACAGTAGCATGAGGTAAGACTTGATACTGATATGTATAACCAATACTAAAATTATTTCTTATTATGACTTATTAAGAATTATATTTTATGTGAAGTACACAAAGTCTAATAAAAATCCCTTGTTAAATACACATTTCTTAAATAGCACTTTTAAAATTGAACATTGAAATAAGAAAAACATATCTACTGATTAATATGATTTTCTAGTAGGCTTTGCATAGCATTAAGGCAATATAAATATGTTTCCCCTTCCATACTACAATAGAAGTTTCCACCCTGATATTCTGTCTGACAAAAGAGGGGGAAAAAATCCTATGTCCAGGATTCAAACTGAGACATTAGCTTGCTGGTTGGTAAAAGATTTTGTCATCCTCTGGCCATGTGACCTGGAAGAGTCACTTAATTATTCTGAGCCTCAGCTGACATCAGTAAAATGGGAAGTAAAAATGCACAGCAGAGTGCTCTAGAGGGCTAACTAAATAAGATACAGGAGGTGAAGTATTTAAGGTGGTGCTGGGCTTATAGTGATTGCCCAGGGATGTCAGCTTTCACTCATTATCGCCACCCTCACTAGAAAACTGAAGATTTTTACTTTCTTTGAAAATTAATTATCAGAATTTCCTTCTTTGAAAGAAAAGTCCTTGAAAGAGCAGCATTGTTTCCTGGATTTTGAAAAGGCAGACTGAAAAAAGGAATCCAGGTAGAAATGCTGGTTTAGTTTGGTTTTTACATGGATTTCCTGGGGCACTGATGGAGCTGTAGGTGGCTCCATTGGGTGCTTATGCCTCTCTGTGCAAAACATGAAAAAAAAATACACAGTTATAGCTTGATAATAGAATTTTTTTCCATCTGAGGTCTGGAAAGGCTTAGAAGGACTGAATGTGTGGCCTGGTGCCTTACTGCATGAGTAAGCACTTCCCATCTGACCCAGGAAGGCAGACGTAAATGACAGGTGAAGGTCAGGTTTGACTGAACTATTATGGTCAACGATCAATCTTTCCATCACTCTAGCAAAGAAGACAATTGCTAATTTCATTGCCACTGATGCTCTTGTCTGTCCCACAAAGTGGGTATACTCTAAGACAACTAGAGCAATGGCTGCAGGCCACCAACATCCAGGGTGAGGAAATACTTGCTATCTGCTCACTCTGTGAGTAGCAAGCCACATTGAGAAAGCTCCTTCTGGCTCCCACAGAGGAAAGAGAACCCCAGCCTTGCTACAGCTGTCACCGTCCTTTTCTATTTCCTAAGCAGACATCAGAATTGAACGAGAACCAAAACTGCTGAGACCTTCCTACCCACCCGCGACTGAATGAGCCAAATGACGAGCAAGAAGACGGATGGCCCCAGAGTTAATGAGAAGCTCACAAGCCCACGATTCTGTGGAAAGGAAATTTGGCCACCTTGGTGTTCAGTACCAAGGTGTCCGGCTGAACCCTCCAAAGGCTTTCCTTCAACATGACAATAGTTTATCTCATGAGGGACATTCTCTGAGAAAAGCTCAGGTTCCAGGGTGTTCAAGACAGCCCTGTCTTTTTCACAGCCTGGCATTGCTATGACTCCTTGAGCATCAAGACTTACTTCTTAGCATTGATTTCAAGCATCCCTGGTGTTTCTAGCCATACGTTCCATAATCAATATAGTGAGTCCTGAAGTTGAATCGCTGCACTGAATCACATTTATAGGTGTTTTCTTCCTCCCTTCATTTGTATCTCTAATTACCAGTCTAATGAGCCCTCCTGCTCTAACCCTGCATCTGCTCACTCGGGCATGTACTTCATGGATTTGAGTCCTCTTGCATTGCCACTGACCATGTGAATTACATTCCCTGGCTCCCATTTCTATCTTTTTTGGCAGCCTGACCTCAATTCCTTTCTTCTCCTCCTCATTTACAGCATATCTCTGTTGCAATTCTGGCCAACTTCCATAGCATAACATTTTCTTCCTGCTGTAGCTAAATCAAAACCTGCAGCTGTTTTAATATGGCATCTGTGGTTAATTTTTGGTTCAATATTGCACATCCTGAATGACAGTAATGTCCGGTGCTAGGGCAATATTATGCAAGATTTAAGATAGATGGAAATATTTCAACGCATTGCAAGAGCTGCAATAAACAGGACCCATGTAGAGAAACTCCAAGAACCTCCAGCCACGTAGGAAGAGAGAACACTATTGTTGGTTCACTGCTGCAGTGTCCTGTAATTTTTATTGCTTTCTTGCTCCCAAAGTGGCATCAAAGTACAGAGAGAGAGAGAGAGAGAGAGAGAGAGAGAGAGAGAGAGAGAGAGAGATGAAATCCACATGAATATGCCCAACTTGTCTATTGAGCTCAGCAATCTATTCATTTTTCTAGATGATATGACTGCTTGTGGTTACCTCTGACAGTTTGAGGGCAGTTCCTTCTGTCTTAAGGGATGAGACAAGGGGCTCTACATGGGCTTTGTGTTAAATAGATGGGAACTCAGTGAAAAAGAATAAACCCTCCAATATACTAGGGATAAACTTCTCTTCCATGGTCCCTGAGGAAAATAGCTGCATGTAAGTAACAGAGCCAGACCCAGCTTAGAAGAGTCACTTCAGTTTTTAAGGGTAATACATGAGCATAATTTAGCAGGGGTTGGCAAGAAGCACCAAATGTTGTCTTAGGGATGAAAGAGTTAGACTCTGAATTTTAAAAGAGACAAAACAAAGGTTCACCTTGTGAGGGTATAAAAGGTAAAAATGAAAGAAGTCAATGAATAGACAAGGCCAGATGGGGTAAGAGCAGGGAGAAGGGAGAAGGTGAGAAAAAGGAGAGGGAGCACATAGATTAAAATGTCAAACGAGAGGTATAACCGGAGGCCTGCTGCCCCAGGAAGACGTTCTGAGGACACTGGGGACCACGAGGAAGAGGCTAGTGTCCTTCAGCTGACCTGAATGGGAGCAGAGACAGAGAGAAAGCACGGGACCCCAGGGAGACAATGCACGCTACATCTCCGACAGCCTGTCTGCAGAGGACTGGAGCCTTCCAGCTCCGGCTGCGCCTTTGGCTTGGGCACAGCTAAAGGAAGTGCACTAATGAGCACAAGGCCCTGGTGCCTGGAGTAGCGACTGCAGAGTTCACCAGCCAGGCACGGCTTTTTCATTTCATAAATCAATTACCACATGTTATATTGATTTCACCAGGCCAGCATGACTTAAAAAGTTAATGAGCAAAATATTTTTTTTATTATTTTTCCAAACACTGCAGTGTCTACAGATTAATACACTCTGCAGTGTAAGACAAATGGATGCTTTGGCGGCTGCCGACTTCATTCCAATCCAAGCTCCTTCTGAGAGCCTCATTTCAGGACCAGAGGAGAATTCTGGACCTGGCATGATTCCCTGGTGCTCTATGCCAATGAATTCTCTTCCTGGTGACTGAACCAGGGGCATCCCCAGCTAATGTATCTGTGTTTAAGCTCCAGTGGGTTTTGTACAGGTGGCCAGGCCCTTCCAGATGGAAGAAGAGGGAGAGAGGGGGCGAGAGACCCTCCTGACATAGCATGTGACAGGGCTGCATTCATGACGGTGGTCCTTGATGAGTGTCATAGCACCCTTTGGAGCCACAGGAATGTTGACTTTGGACAGTTCCAACAGAAAGAAAATGCTAAGGGCCCTATCCTGTCAATCAACCTCCAACCCAAAGCAGAAGCAACAGAAATACCTCTCAAGTGGAAGAGAGCATGGGTGGGTTAGCATGACTACAGCAAGGTGTGCATCTGGCTTTCAGAGGAGAATGAATGCAAAGGGGGAAATAAAGTTGAATGATGAATAGTAGAATAGCAATATATAGCTGGGCGTTGGTGGCACACGGCTTTCATCCCAGCACTCGGGAGGCAGAGCCAGGTGGATTTCCATGAGTTCAAGGTCAGCCTGGTCTACAGAGTGAGATCCAGGACAGGCACCAAAACTACACAAAGAAACCCTGTCTTGAAAAACCAAAAAAAAAAAGAATAGTAATATATAATAAAGTGCAGGTTGCATTATGATTTTAGAAATATTCATACCAGTGTAATGTATGGTAACAAAAAATGGAAACTTTGTATTTACTGACTTCTCTGTTTTAAGTAACGACACAGGAGGCTCCACACACCTCATGCTAGATATATGGAAGTGATCAAGTTCTCCTGCCTGTGAAAACTCTAGAAAATACTCGATGATTGTACTACAAAATCTCTTTATTCGTTTAGTTGGTTGGTTATTGTTTGTTTGTTTGTTTGTTTGTTTTTTAGTTTTCCCATCAGAAATACAGTAGCCTTCACTTGATGGCACTAAATATGAGTAATTTTAACCTTTTCTTTTCATATCTTTTCCTATAACAATACTTGTTATATCAAGACAGTTTGATACTTCCCTTTCTTAAATCATCCTCTGTATTGACTATTGGATTGGGCTTTAATTAACTTACCTTTATTGATAAGTATACATTTTCTCCATATTTATACACACACACACACACAGAGAGAGAGAGAGAGAGAGAGAGAGAGAGAGAGAGAGAGAGGAGAGAGAGAGAGAGAGAGAGAGAGAGAGAGAGAGAGAGAGAGAGAGAGAGCTGGGAGTGCTAAGTGGATGTTTTCTCTCTTAGTCCTCTCAAGATGTAATTTGGAAGCAGAACCTATGCTGTCTAGAGAAATGTGATTTCAATTGACAAAAGACAAAATATATAATGGGAACAGCAACTCCCTTCATACCTACCTTCTACCTCCTCCACTATCTCTGCTCATTCTGGACCCCGACAGCTAACATGTAGTCCAGGACACATGCATCCAGAAACAAGAACTCCTCAGAGGCCACAGTGTTTTCATAGAAACAGACATGGGAGATAGGGTTAAATTATATTGAAATGATCCATGAGAAAATGGAAGGAGGTGAAGAGAGAGGGAAAAGCAGATACAGCTATTTCAAACCCCAAAGTGTGTGCCAGTGATAAAGGCTATGAGAGAGAAGCAACTTCAGCCATGGTCTTATCTAAAAATGTAAGGATACTATGACACACCCAGACAAGATAGCTCCAATGCATCTGAATTTCCTAAAGATTTCAAGACACAAGATCTGGTCATTCAAGATGATTGGATTCACTCTAGCTCTTTTTCTATCATGATTTTTAGGTATAAAGAAGCTTTCTCATGATGGATATAACAGGAAAAAAAAATGAAAGCATTAGTGTCCTTGGAGAGATTTTAGGTCCAAAACCATTGGTCCCTGTTGCTTTCTCATTGAGAGGATGCCTCTACCTGTTTTGAAGAATGGCATCATATTATAATGAATCTATAGCTGCAGGTTTGGTAGAACTAACATTATGATGTTGTGTACTATGTATGTAGAAAGGAAGGACTAGTAAATGAAGATTTTATAAAGCAGCAAGTTGCCTCAGTACATATAAAACTGTGCTTTGTGATACCACCTAATGTTCCCAAGTTCTATCAGTATATATGTGTGTGTATGTATGTATGTGTGTGTGTGTGTGTGTGTATGTATGTATGTATATAAAACACACATTTGCATGTTCCACATTGGGTGAATGATAATGTTACCTAACACTAATGTTGGCTACTTCCTGCTCAATCTGATTGAGTTAAGAAATCAAGCACACATGTACCAGTGTTTTCATTCTCGCTGGGAGCAGGTCACAGATCCATTCTTCATGTAAATATGATGCCACTCATAAGTTAGGAAGAAAAACCAAGTCATCTCTTTCTCTCTTCTCTTAAGCACACAGCTACCTAAAATACAAATGGATGCAAAGCATAGCATGATTTAACCTATGTCTTACAGATTTCTACTTCCTACCTTTTCACTTGCTAATAAGCTAATACTGATCTTTAGATATTTCTGGCAAACAATGAAAAATCTGACAGTAAACTAACCCTGCTAAAATTTGACTGTGAAAGTTGACTTCCTGAGAAAAATACATCATGCACAGCTGTACAATAATTAATATTAAAAGTAATAGTGTCTCTGAATGCATTATGCCCTTTAATTCATACAGAAGTCCTAAGTGGTAGACATTGTCATACCTTCGATTTCATAGATGGCAGTAACTAAGCTCAGGTAGGCTAAATATTTCCCTAGTGCCACAGACTCCATAGGAGCTTTGTCTCAACTATGTTCCCGGAGACTGTGTCCTCAAGCATTCATTCTATCAGTGGACATTCACTGTAAAACTCAAACATGCCAGGCGTTACCCAAGCTGCTATGCACCACCAAAGCCACTTTCTACATCAAGACCAAGTGTTTCTCAGAACTGAAAACGTTCTCAGGAACAGCATTCTTTTGAAACTGTGATTTCACTAATCATCAGTTTAGAGAATTCAGGAGGGAATACAATCAGCCGGGCAAAGGGAGCCCACAGGGCTAGAAAATACCATTCAGAATATGTGAATACAACTGAAGCAGCAAATGAAAGCCTGGCAGCCTCGAGCGGAGGAGTTGCTGTCTTCTTGCAGAAGGAAACAGGGGAAATCGACCAAATATAAAGATAAAATAAAAAGTAATTACAGGTAACACTGAGGAGGTCACATTACTGTTTCTTAGGCCATTGTTTTGGTCTCTCAGACACAAAAAAATCTAATAAAAATAGATTTAAAAAATAAAATATACATTCTAGATTTCCAAACTACTTCTCAAAGAGTTAATGGTTCATTTTAAAATCACTGGGGTAAGCAGCAAAGATCACTTATAGGGGTCATCCCTATTAATTATTTTCATCTTTTTTGCCTTTCCCTTTGTTATGGCATTTCAATGACTCAAACAAATGTTTTAAAAATAGAGAAAAATGAAAATTTAAGTTATTTTTAACAGTGTTCCCTGTGCTTCTCCAGGAATTTACAAACAAACAGGATTAGGAAAGGATACAATATACAACATGTTACTTATACTGATATATGTTTCCTCTTTCTTATTTAAAGCATCACGAAGACATTATTTGGAGGAAGAACACCAACATAAGCTTGTATCTAAACTATACTTTCTACAGCCTCCCCTAGTTAACTACCCTTGAACTAAAATCTTGTTCATTTAACTACATAGGGCCCATCTATCGTTCAATTCCTTTATTTCAAGTGTTCCCTTGGCTTAGAAGTTTCTTCCCTGAATATTTTCCTCAGGGGTATCTTTCTTGATGCTCATATTATCTATTAGTTTATCAGAGAGGCCTTTCTTAACCACCTTTATCAATTTTGGGTGTACAGGAAATGAATGATGGACTGACACTGTTTAACTGATGCAGAGAAGAGTTGGTGAAGGGTTGCAGTCATCAGCATCATAAAGGTTAAGGCAGTCTTTACAATTCCAGACCAAACACAGTGCTCTGTTACCACAAGGCCAAAGAGTAATTAGCAATCCAAAGATGAGAGAATAAGGAGAGAGAAGTTTCTCAGGCTCAGGGCATGGAAGCATGGAGTCTCCCAAGAGAAGCAGCCTTTCTTAAAAAACAAAACAAAACACTGCCAATTAGTGGAGATATGGCCAGGAGAATCTATCCCAGCCCATAACCTTTCCAGGTTGGTTCTCAACCATTCTGTAGATTGATTCCACAGTTAAACACAACCAGCGACCAAATGATAAGCGTGTTCAATAACGTACTGCATAAATGTCAATCTTACATTCTAAAAATGTAAACAGGTTGGAGAAGGCAGGAGCACACCATCCAATCTGCCTCCCTTGTCATGTCCTACCTCATCACCTTTGAATCCTCTGCACGGCTTTTACAGCTCTCATGCTTTCTTTATAATCTGTGTATCTATGTCAATGATGGCAAGCCCTGGATTTGTCTATACTCTTCATTAGTATGTCTCGGAGGCCCAATCAATGTTTGCATACATTAGGTCCTTAATAAGCACTTAATGAATTAATTAGGTAAGAAGACTTCTATCAATTAAGGTTACTTTGAAAAACCTATTCATCCTTAAGCAAATACTCTGTGTTTTACAGAAGAATGATGTGGAATGATATCTCATTTTATATGATAAGGATTCTAGAATTACCCAGTCAAGTGGTGAGTCATCTTTACAATGTCATGGTTATCATAAATGTTTTACCCCTTGTATCAAATGTGTTCAGTGGAGATCATATTACCTATTCCAAAGTTAGTGTGGTAATTAAAGTGACATACGACATTCAGACCCTCATCGCTAATGTATTCACTCATGTTTATTGAGCTCACACCATGGCAACCAATTAGGGACTAAGAAGAAAGCAGGGAACCAGAGAACCAAATTTATTACCCTTATGAAGTTCCATTTGAATAAGTGTCCAGGGTCAGGTGGTCAAAAAGAGCTGAAGGAAACCAGATGAATAAAACAATCAGATGTTCAATTGATGGGAGCAGAAAGAAGTGAAAAATCCCTGGGAAAGAGGGGTCCTTCATCATTACAATTGACAGCATGGGGGTGAATGAATGTGCCTAGAGCAGCGTATTGTTTACAGTAGGAGTAAGGTAATACTGAAATCAGAACGGAGCAACTCAGCCTTTCCTTTGAAAGAGAAGGGCAGCCACACAGTGATGCACAATATGATCAGACTTGCACATTGACAAGAGTGTGGGGTAGTTATTGGATGTGTAGTTAATTCTGGGCAGACACCATCAGTCTTTGAAGGTTGAGGAGAAATGATTGCCCAATGCAGAGTAGAACTGAAGATTCAAAACAGGATGATGTGAGGGTCACGATCTGACCCATCAAAGATGCTCAGGAAAGTTCTGTTTGCCGTTTGTTTAATTTGTTCTCCATTTAACTCTTCCCCAAATACCACCACAAAGAACCTCCAAATTACCACCAACTTGGGGGAACACAGAGAAGATTATATGCGAGTTTTCACCTGAACCATTCAGAATTTACTAATCTATGATGTCAGTACAAATAACCTAAAATTGTGTGATCCAACACAATGATTTGCTAGCTACTGCACAGGTTCTCAGTTAAAGGTGACTTCTACTATCACTGCTCCAACTACAGCCTTTCTTACTAAACTGGCAAGCCTCAAGACTTCACTATGGTGTGCTTTATAATTAACGATCAACAATGCCATTTTATTCTGACAGGAAATAGGATTTTAGAGGAGCATGGAGTATCTTATACCATTGTGAAAACGATATTTTCCTTATAATTTTTCATGCTTTATCAGGTCAGTGATTTTGACTGCCAAGCCTACCAGCTCATGTTTAAAAGCCTTCCAAACATTTCACAGTCTGATGAGGTCTCATTTGCCATACTAAAGACTAAATTAAAGCCACAACAAAGAGGAAGAGAAGGGATGTGATTAATTTTTCTCACTTCAACTCTTAATGGCAGTGCTCCCCAATTCATAGGTGACATCAGAACACATGTATTACTCCTTTCAAGATCCTTTTTCATTTCATTTCCTTGCATAATCAAGGTGTCTTCTGGAGTTGGGTCATCAGGGTATTGAGGGGGGAGTGTTTATTGTCCCCCTCGCTTTTTAGGAAAAAAAATGTTTGCAATTTCTCCTTTATCAATCTCATTACCTCTCCTGGCAATAGAAAGTATTTTCTCCTTTTCCTGAATTTCCTAAACCTATTATCTACTTTACCTGAATGGCCTTTGTTCGCTTCTAGAGATGAAGGCACAGAGATTTGGGGGGAAACTTCTTTAGACAAATGCCAATAATTTATACCTCTCTGTTCTCACACTGAGCCTAGCACAAGACCTTCTAGGGTTTGACCAAGAACTCAACTGTTATTCCAGGGCATCATAAAGCTTTTATGTTATTAATATACATCAATCACTTCTCTAAAATTCCACCAAGCAAGCGTCATCGAAGGTGAATGGGTGGAATAGAAAATACCGGTTCTGAATTTTGATCCTTGATTCTATTTTATGTACAGTAGTCATAAATTGGTGTAGAAGCTTAATGTGCCTTTATTTTGTGAGTGAAATAAACTAAGGACCACAAATAGCATGCTGCAGTGAGACAGTCATATCAGATAGTCATGTCAACTAAAAACATCTATGCTAACTAGACAAAGGATGCATGCAAAAGATTTTAAAAGAACTATTCAACTTAACACGTGAGTAGTCTACCACAATAGTTTCATAGCATAAAGCTACTCATTCAGTCTTTGAAAGGATTTGCCTCTAGGTTTGTTTGGAGGTGAATTTCCTTAGAAAATGCCTTTCCTTTCTGTAGCACAGATAGTCACTATATTCAGCTGTTGACCTGAGCCCATCCAGAAACAGATTTTAATTTCTTTATTATGCACTAGAATATAATATCTAAAGAACAGAAATCACATTAATGATACTAGGATTGAACACAATGTCTGATACTTAGTAGTGCTCAGTCAGTATTTCTTGAAGTGAATTAAACAAAATGGGATAAGAAAACCATTTCAGTAGCTTGGTTTATATATGCATTTTCATGAACATGCTTGCTATTCAAAAAGGCATGCCTACAATTATATATAAAACAATGGCTATGAAAAGCTCATCTCAATAAGAGTGTTCTTAGAAATTCATCTTAATTTTGTTAGTTTATATTTCAAGTTTGAGAGGAAACACAAGACTAAATGACTATCAGATTCCCCACCTCATCACTGACTCTTCCTTGTGTACCACGTCATGTTCAATTTCTCCCAATAACCTCAGCAGCCATTCTCTATCCCATGGCCCTGTGGCCAGGCTAGAAAACTAAGGAGAGGTTTTGAGCTACCACAATTCTTTTCCATTGCCTGGAATAATATTCTTTTTCCTATGTAAACAGAGGTATTAGCATACCTAAACCATGCACTATTTTAAGAACTGAAAAAATTTAAACTATATAGCTATAGAATGTATTTTATCCATGAGATTTTTAATCACCATATCATTCCAGAATTCCAGGGACTATTTACATGAGACATATCTAGATTTTTTTTTCTTGGCATGAATACCTTGAGAATCATGGAAAAAATAAATTATCTACCCATATCCAATGTCCACAGTTAGTATTCACCTTAATATAAATAAAAGAGCAAATGCTTCTCAAGACAATATGAAAGGTAGAAGTAAGACAAGGACCAGAAAAGTGTCTATTCCTCTATTCTTAATTGTTTCCAGATATGAATAGTGAACTAACTTTGAACTTTCTGAAATTAACCTAGAAATCAGGTCTTGTATACATCAGTACATGATCATGTTAAGGAAGGTCCATGCAACCAAACTGTGTCCTTTTCCAGCATCACTATCTCATCCCATGAAGTGAAATTTCACCATCTTAAGGACATCTTTATCAAGTTCATCCTGTGGTCCAAGTGCAGTCTTTAGTTACTTTTCTCTGCTAAGCACAGACAGCATCATTATGTCTTCAAAATATATAACTTCGGGATAATCAACGGCTTGTGCCAAACACACAAATGCCTGCTACTGACATAAATGCTGGTGACATAAATCTGAGAATTCTCCCTGCAGATGAAGCCTTTAGAAAGTAACTTCTGGCCTGAGGAACTGATATTCTAAAACACCTGGAGCAAAATAGAGTTTGCACATGAGTGGCACTTTAGTCTTCCAAGTCTTCAGATATTCAGTGGATTAACATGGCATTATGTCAAGTGTCTAAACTTTCATCTTTAAATCAGTATAATTTGAAGGAAGTTATGGGGCTTTTGATGTAAATGCCCTATACACTGTTCATCAAGACATAATATATTTTTCATCTTATTTTGTTTGTAGTACTGGGGAACGCAGCTGTTCCTTCATGGTACAGGTCGTCTACCATTGGGTTGTATGGTCAGCTGTTTGTGGGGTTTTTTTTTTCCTATTTATTTTGTCAGTTTTTTACTTGATAGAATATATTACAATAATATCCCCCTCCTCCCACTATCTTCTTTGGCTGATCCTCTTCCCAACCAGTCTCCCTCCTAGTTTCCTGTCTTTGTGTATGTGCATGCTTTGTGTAGATGGCCATTGTAGGCGGAAGTTTCTCTCCTGCCTGCCTATTCCCAAATACCCAGCAGCCACTTCCCAAATAATTGACTCAGAGGCTTAATATTATTTATAAATGCTCAGCTGGTAGCTCAGACTTATTACTAACTAGCTCTTACACTTAAATTAACCTATAATTCTTATCTATGTTTAGCCACCTGGCTTGGTACCTTTTCTCAGTGCAACATTCTCATCTTGCTTCCTCTGCATCTGGCTGGTGACCCCTGACTCAGCCCTTCCTCTTTCCAGAAGTCTCCTAGTCTGTTCACCCCACATATACTTCCTGCCTGGCTACTGACCAATCAGCGTTTTAGTAAACCAATTAGAGTAACAAATCTTTACAGTGTATAAGAGCATTATCCCACAGCATTTCTCCTTTTTTGCCTAATTAAAAAAGGTTTTAACTTTAACATAGTAAGATTATATACAACAAAAACAGTTAAGAATTACAGTAACACTATCTCATCCATTTGCATTTGGCAATATTAGAGAACATACTTACTATCTATCTTATCTTGGTGAGTCCAAAGTTTTGTATCGAATTTCCTTTCTATTATAATGAAGGAAAACCATAATTATAACTATTTAGTCTTCAGCTCCATTAAAGACCCCAGAAAGATGGAATGTTACCTAATGACAGGGATATCAGGCTGCCTGAACAGTCACCCAAAGGTCCTCTGCAACATTGGGGCATCCATCTTCAACCTATAGGCCTAGCATATCTGACAGACTTATCTGTGAAGCAAGATTTTTGAAGGACTGTCCTATCTTGTCTTGGCAAAGTTCTACAGTCACTTTCTTTTGTGTTGTGCTTGTCCAATTTGTACAGCATACTGTCAGCAGTCAAGGCAAGGGCACTTTCTTTTCCCACAGTGCTACCTTTTGCCACAAAGAAAACAGACTCCATATGGAGTTTCTTTGATGCCCATTATCCTCTTTGAAGTAGTTGGTGCTGCCAGAAGCAGGCGTGTCTCACTGTCGAGAAAAGTCTTAAGTTCTTAAAACATTTTAAATGCCATATTCTGTAGCTCTTTGAAGATTGCCTATCTATCTGAAATATATCTATGTACAACCTTGAAAACATACCTAATATGACTATAAGTTTGCTGTCATAGATGAATATTAATCTGTATTTCTTTATTATATATTACATTTTCAATAAGCTGCATAAGCATAATACCCTAAATAAGAATAGAAACATCCATACATTTTATAACAAAATCTACTTAAAATTTGTATCAATAAACTAAAATCCTTACTGATGTAAAATATGTAAGATTAACAGTTGATTTTTGGATTAAAGTAGATTTAATAATCTATCTTTTTGCACAAACTCTATATCAGGCCATAGTTGCTATGGGTTGTTTTGTTGTTGCTTTTTTGTTTGTTTTGAGACACAGTCTTATTCTCTTACCCAATATGCTTTGGGTGTGCTTTGTAACCTTGATGTAACTTGAACTTATGATCCTTTTGCAGTGGCCCCAGGAGTAGCTGGAACGTAAGGCCTGTTTTTCAGGGCCAGTTGACATGCTAGGAAAGGGATCTTCCACTCATTCCCATCACCAATCTTAAAAATAATTCTGACTTTTAAAAAAATGGAGTTGGGAACAACCTCAGGACTTTGAGCATGGTAGCAAGCACTCTTACCTCCCTAGGAAGTCATGTTTTTATGGCAATCTATACTTACTCCTATTTTTTAATTGTGTAAAAGTGCTCATTTGAACACTGAAAATTCACAAATTCATTTCATTAACCTAGTGAAAACAAGTATTTTCTTTGCCATCAGTAATATTTGCCAGAACTCTGCCTTAAGTTTCACAAGCCCCATCACACCCAGCACATTTTCTCATCTCTTCTGCATGCAGCTGCAAAGGGGAACTTAGACGATTCTGCAACTCTGGTTGTTTCATAGGAGAGAGAAGACAACCATGTATTCATCACTGCTATAGGTGAGAAGCCCTTGTCTCTTGGAGCTATCTTCAGTCTTGTTCTTCAATTATAGAACATCTCTGGGTGATTTGATCTAGTCTCCATCTTTGAATATAACCTACAGGGCTCTGATTACTCTCTCTAGTCCTGGTCAATCCTTTAAGTTAACTTACAACTCCAGCTGTATTCTACCTGTATCTCATGTCATTGATAAACTCACTCTTACCTCAAATATGACAGGTCTAAGCTTACTTATACAACTCTACTCCACTATCATGTTCCACATGTTTTATGGCGTTCTAGCCAGACCAATTATCTAAAAAGTGTGTGTGTGTGTGTGTGTGTGTGTGTGTGTGTGTGTGTGCACATGCCATGGCACATATGTAAAGGTTGGAGCCCAACTTT